>NC_080431.1:107108258-107140758 GCF_028018845.1 Melospiza georgiana
GTAGGGGTGACAAATCTCTTTGGTGTCAGGGAAAGGTGTCTCATAGTGGTAATAGTACAATATTTCATTTATTGCTGTGCTAATAGTACTAGAATTATATGGGCATGTGATGAGGAGTAGTTAGGGCCAGAATTGTGACACCAGCTCATGTAGTAGGCAGAATCAGATAGCTAGACTCTACCTTCAGATTAACTCCAGTGATTATATTCAGTCCTTTCTGTATGTATGGAAATAGGTTTCTGAGTATTTTCCAAGTTTGAACTTGTATCGCTGTCATTTTGGTTTATACATACAGAAACAGAGATGTTTATTTTTAGTGCTGAAAGCTTCCAAGTCAAGGCAGAATTGAGAGAGATTGGAACGAGAGATAAAATATTAATGTGATTCCATTCAGTTTACTGGGAACCTGAGAGAGAGAAGGGAGGTTGCCATCAGATTATCAGGAATTTCTTCTTCCCCTCCACAGTAGTATTTTGTGATCCTCTCCTTGATTGATGATGACAAATGAGTTTTGTTTGGAATCAAGTTTTGGTTAACCAGGAGGAAGTTAGAAACACCTTGGTTATTGAACTGAGCAGTCAGTGTTCTACCATATGAAAGTGTAAGACGTCTGTCATAATTAATAGGTTAAATTAATAAATATTAATTAATAAATTAATGTTTATTGAATAATAAAAGATGACCCTTTTGGTCATGGTGTGCATTTGGGGATGAGTAAGCAGTTATTTGTCACTGCACTCATCGAATCCGTTAACTGGAATCGATTCACTATTACTGCAACTTCTCCATGATCTGCCCTGCAAAGGAATTGTTTGGTTCAGACTTCCAGCATCAATACAATTTTTAGTGAAGTGTTTCAAAGTAATGATCGATGTGTCTTTACAAAGGGTTTAACTCTGCTCCCTGGGTTTTACCAGCCACGATGGACATGCATCCATCTCGCTGGTGCTTGGGAGAGGCTGAGTATGTCTCTATCCGCTCCCAATTTTAGCCACTGAGAATGAGTTAACATAAGTAAAGATGCAGTATCTGTACTTAGTCCCCAGTCTGGTACCTTGCCAGAGAAGGCTTAATGACACTAGATATCTCTGTCAGCTCTTTGCAGAAAAGGCTCCCCAGGCTGGCCACCGCATGGATCAGGTTCTAAGAAATGTGAATTGCTTCAGTAGAGTAAAACTAACTTTGTAATCTCCTCTGTAGGTAGAATGCAGGAATGTAAGGACTTATTATCACAATAATTTGTCTGCTTAGGCTTATAAATGGCAGTATTGTGAACACCGTGCTACAGGAAGTGTGCCCGGAGGTAAATATGGTCGTGGCTGTGATTGCCACCAAGTGTGTAATGTTTACCTAGGTGATTGAATCACTCATCTAATAACAAGATGTTGCTGTCTTCAGAGGATTACAGAAAGCACAGTCTTTGAAGGTACTCTGTTGGAACTGATCTGTTGCCCCGGTCAAAGCAGTGATGAATTTCAGCAACTCTTGGGGAGCAGGTTTGTGCTGCAGTAAGGGATGCAGTTGTTGCTCAGTGTATCTGATCTGTCTTTAAACTGGCTACAAAGTGTGTAGCTTTGGTGTGCCAGTAGCAGCATTTCTTATGAGATTCTGTAGCCAAGAATTTGAAATCTTGGGCAGATCTGTGCAGCCTGTGGAGAAATCTGCCACAATGGCATTACTGGTGGTGCTTGAGAATGAGTGAGCAACTGTGTCCTTCTTTGGATACCTTGGATTGACAGAAGTGCTACAGATCCTATATGGATTTGGAGGATTTGCTGCTCTCGAGTCTTTTTTAATAACAAATAATGAATCACAAGAGGGTTTATAAAAAATCACTGGTCTTGAACAGATTGTTGTTCATCTTTCTTCTTTTTTCAGGAGTTTTAGAGAGCCATTTTAAATTTTTTAGGTTTTTATGTTCAATTTAAAGTTTGATGGAAAATTATCCCACTAGTCTATAATTAGAGACATTACAAGAAGGAGAAGTCCAGGTAATCTAAATAAGGAATAAAGTAAGTCTTAAAACCACCAGTTCTCATGGAATTCTGATGTAGTTAATGCCTTATACTATAGTAACTTGGACCAACCAATTACTGAAATACCAAACCAGATTGAGTCGCTATTAGTCTACAGAACTTTTAATAGAGGCAGCTTGCCAGGAGATTACACAAGTGCATAAGTTCTGTTGGACTTGAATGCTTAATGCTGATGTGTGTTTAACCAGGAATTCTTACAGTGCCCAAACACCTTGCATCCATCAGGACAAACAGAGTTAAAATCTGGTTTTCTCTGGACATTGTTTCTTCCATAAGAATCAGTTTGCTTGATGGTTGACCTAAAAGTGATGTACTTATCAGAAATGTTTTCTTAGAAGTCACTGTTGATATGGAGATCCATGGTACAATGCTGATTTTAGAAAGTGAAAATTACTTGCTCTAAGCCGTTTTTAAAACACCCAAAACCTAAAGTGGCACCATCTGTGGTAATTCAGAATTAAATGGGCATATAAAAGGAAAAAAAATATGGATTGTTTTGTAATAACTGAAGTAAATCTATGTTACCTATCCCAGAGTTTCTCAGTCTTTATCATGATTTTTTTCTTCAGCTTCAAAAGTAAGCTTAAAATAAATTTTACAGTATTTGTAAAACTAAAATGTTTTTCATTCAGTCACCTTCTTTTTGTAAACAGTTTTGTTTGATGCTGTCTTTTGTAGTCCACATTCCTAAAAATAATTGAATAAGAAAATCATGGGGTTGGGAGGCAATGGAGGGCATAGATGAAAAAACTTCATCTATGTTTGCCCTAAAATGCTTTTCCTTTTGGCATATTGGGAATGGCTTTTGCAGGTGTTTATTTTTCTCCTGCTCTTAGATGTTAAAAGAATTATTTTCATTTTTTCTGGTTTCAAGCAGTTACCGTTGCCAAAAATAATTATAGCAATGTTCAGTCACTCTTCTATTTCTTGATAAGATGCTCTTAGAAAAATTAAATAAGGTGTTCCTCAACAGAAGTTATTTCAGTATTCAAAGTCTCGTCATGAGGAAGCTTTTTAGTTAGAAGATAATTTAAAAAACTTTCATTTAACTTCATCTGAGCAGCTGTTTAGTTCTTGTTGACGTTCAGTATTTGGTGCAGCGAGGGGAAAATGGGTGAGTACGTCAATATTTCAGAATTGAACTCATCAAGTGGGGAGTACTTCAGACTTTGCAGCTTGGTTCCTGGGGTTAAGTTTATATATGTGGAAAAACCTCTGAGCAATGAATCTGGGCAGCACCATTTAGCTAAACTCCTCTGCCTTCATGTGCTCATTCGTGTGCTATGGAATGGGGAAAGTGACCCTTGAGCTGGGTGAGTCATCTGGAGAATTACTAATTATTCAGTTATGGTGGCCAAGAGAAGCAGTACCAGCTATAATGCAACAAATTTTCTATAAGATATCCTGTATCCTAGGAAACACCATGGTCAGTTTTAGCAGCCTGTGCTGTGTTAGAGTTGGCATTTGTTCCTCTTCCTGACTTGTGGAACCTGTGGTTCTACAAGTTTGTTTGAAAGGAATAGTTTTAAGAGCCAATAAAGTTTTGGATCATCTGAGAATAAAAAGGGATGTTACTTCATCTTTTTTGAGACTGTTCCCATCTGCAGGTAGAAATGGCAAATACTGCAGTATCAGACATGGCTTCATAGGAGGTTTTGAATTTGCGTCAATGTCTTGTTCAGAAGTCAAGTCAAGATGCACAGGGTCTGTTTTCTGCAGAGTATCAGTGTTTCCTGCAGTGGATATGTCCAAGTGGAGTATTTTTTAAATTCCCCAGGTATTAAGGAAATAACTGCTTTGTATGGCTGCTTTGGGGGAGATAGTGTGGTTTGAGTGCAGAACCTTGTTCCAGTGTGTGTAGTCAGACAGTAAAACTCTGCTGCAAAACAGAGGTTGGCCCATATGGAGCATGTGTTGTGTTGGTCTCTGTGAGGAATCCTGGAAGCTTATCAGTCAGGTTGGCTATACTGGGCTTCAGATTACATTTCATCATATGGCATCTACTGATGGGCTTTACTTCTACATTTTACTGATCATTAATTAATCTATTACTTTCATTCAGTCAAACATGTGGTTTTTGCACTGTTTATTTTGTAAGTTGAGCTTGCTGAAGGGGTAGCTCTGCCTGTGCTTTAGTCCTGTGCATTCTGTGATGGCACACTGTTTTGAAGGCCTTTTTATTACTACAGATGAACCTCCTCTCTCTGTTTCCATGCCATGCTTAAAGTCATTGTGTCTTCAGTCTGCCTGCAGCTGCAGCATCCTCTAACACAAGACAAAAAAAAAAGAAGGGTCTGTAGTCCTGCTGAAAGTCTTAGACGAGCTTAGTGACTGTCTTGTTCACTGTCCTCTGTATGAAGACTTTCAGCTATCCAGCTATCTCTAGTCTAGGGGTGAGTGTGTTGGGCTTTGAATCCATAAATGTACCAGAGAAACACTTCTGAAGTCTTCTAAAGGTGTGCCAGATTTCTACGTGAAAAGTAAGGCTCTGCAGAATTTGACAAGTAGATGTTTTCCTTTTCTCCTGAGCAAAGTCATTACTTTGTGAGAGGCATCTGCAAGAGATATCACAAATCCATGACTATCAGTAAAGGTCTCCTGATAGGAATGTTTGTGCAGTGGCTGAACTGATTACATCTAAACATAAGAATCTCAGTTTCAGAATTGTAGCAGATACTCAGAATGCCTTGCATGTGTATCTTCCACCTCCTGTGGAACAGTACAAACCAAATGTTGATGTTTAAAATTGGTTTGTTTTTTTTTATGCTGGACCAGAAAACAACACTTCTTTGTCTTGTCCTTTCCTTTTTCTGCATTGGTGTCTCCAGGTCAAATGTGGACAATAAGATAGTATGAACTCCCAAGTGGATTTATTTAATTAATACACCCACTCTACAGCAATATCATCCCAGACATTGATTTAGCTGGCATTTTTCTTGTATTCTTTTTTCATTTGTCATTTATAACCACCTGTCTTAGAAGATTATATACATGAACATGTTGGAGAGCATTTTTGTAATAATAAGCTATCCTTTCCTAATGAAAATTTGGTCAACTTAACAATATTATTCCTTTTATCCTCATTTGATGAAAGTTCCTGTATTAATACCTTCATTTTGGATTATGTGTATTTATGATGTCTGTCTTAAGATGTTTGCATTAGCAACACTTAATTTCTGCACCCTGACTTGAATGTGAAGTATTTAATGTTGTGCATATTTTATAGTTGGTATGATTTAATTGTTTAAATTTTTAGACTTTACTGGATTTTGCAGAATTATCTGAAAGGACAAAACAGGAGGTGGAGTCAAGTGGAGGTGTATCCTCATCAGCTCTGCAGTCAGCCCCCATTCCTTTGAGTGCAAGGCAACCCAGCTGTGAGGATTGCTGGCCACACTCACTCTCATCAGAGAGAGAAAGAGGTGGGGGGTGGGGAGAGAGAGAAAATTAGCAAGACAAAATTCCTTTCTATCAATCCTGTCTTTACACAAATTCAGACTTCTGAGTTCCCATACGTGAGTGTGTAACTTAATTTCCAAATTACATGATGAAAGCACATCTGTCCCAAAATTAATACCTCTTGAGAATATCATAATTGTATATACTGAAAATAATTAGTATCTGTAATTTGCAAGTCATAAATGTCTAATTTTTAGCGAAGTTGTTTGTTTCCATTTAAGATAAATTCTCAATTTAATATCCAAAGCAACTATTTGACTATACTACAAAGGGGCCAGAGTTGTTTAAAAACAGAGAACCTCCTGGCCCCCCAATATACAGAGGCACAAAATGGCATCTGCTGGGTTCTGTTGCAGAATAAGACATTAGATTTCTGCAGTAAGTTGGTAATTGCTGTAATAATTTTTACTGGATAATACTTTTTTTTCATACTGGGGCAATTAATGCTATATGATCTTACAACAGACCTAGCAGATACCAAGCTCCCTTACTGACCACCTATCGAGCACAAAGATTGAATGTAGAATTTGAATTTGGTAGAAATTCTCTTTATGTGTATCTACCTGTGCATCCATCTATCTATCTGATTATGAATAATGTCATTGAGATTAGTACAACTATTTAGAAATATTAGATAGTATTCCAGTAGTTCATGCCGTGTTGATGATGCTGTCTCACACCATTCTTTAGTATTTGCATGTGGTTTTTATGCTTTCTTGAAGGAAGCAATTAATCAAATCCCCCCCTCCCTCCTACTGCTTTTTGTGTTTCTTTTTCTTTCTATGATAAGAGATCACCATTTGTACTGAGTTGTTCCTTTAATGGGGCATTTTTTGGGGATCACCTTGTTAAGGTTTTGGTGGTTTTTTTTAACCCCGTCAGTTAAGGAGCAGAAATAAGCTGAGCTGTGATATGATCCTTGAGAGAGTTTCATGTACAATTACAAATAAGGTGGCTTTATGATCTAACATCCTTTCTCCCTCCCCAAAGTAAAAGGCACTGAAATACCTTGTAGAGAATTCATAATTTCATTTAAATTCTGTATGTTCTGGTTTGTCTTTGGAGGTTTCCCAAGAAGAGTGAGCCAGGCACACTAAGACTTAGAAAATAAGGCTGTATTTTCTGCTAAGACATGATCGGGGATTTCTCCAAAATTGTGTTTTCAGTATTTGTCCTGTGTCATTTCTGAAGGGCTTCATGAGGCTTGTGGCACTGTGCCACCCAGCAATCCAATGTCATTCAGAAAAAGGCTTGAGTAGCAAATACCTGTTTGAGGAGCATCTGAGACTGTACTGAAAATAAGGAAAATTATCTAGGGAGTGATGGCAAGCTTTCATAATGAAAAGTACATTTAGTTTCTATATAAATTAAACTGGATCTTTCCAGACACAGATCTGTGCATGAGAAACCAACATCATAACCAAGGCTTAGTCCCCTGTATTGATGGGGTCAATGTGATTATTGGCCAGTTTTGGTTTTTTAGAGACAAAAGGCATCTAGACAGATCTCTTTCCTTCCCATTCTTTTCACCCTAATTTTAATTGTAGGCAACTCCTTAGCTGCAAGGTTTCCAGCCTTTTCCTTGTGGTGAGTCCCTGAACTGTCTGTAACAGATGAAATGTGACACAGACTTAGGAGTCTGTTAGAAACTGTATTTTGGTAGGAAAGACCTTCAGAGGCAGCACAACATCCTTAAAATAAGTAAGTTAGTGAAAGAAAATGCAGGCTCATGGAATCATTGAAAGGGACCCTAAAGATCATCCAGTTCCAGCCCCCCTGCCATGGGCAGGGATGTCACCCCCAGGTAAGGCTGCTCAGGGGCCCATCCAGCCAGTCTTGAACACTGTCAGGGATGTGCCTCTCCCACTGTCTTGGTAGTTTCTTCAGATTAGTTCTAGCAGACTTCATTAGTTGCTAACAGGACATTCCTGAATAGCCACTACCAGAGGACTTTTGTTTTTTAAGTCTCTTAAGTGTTTTGGATCTCTTAGGAAAGATTCCCTTTTGTTTATAAAAGTTTTTAAAAAAAATCTAAGTGTTCCATGTTTAATGAGTACATTTAATTTGACTTTTTGGACAAAATTAATTTTCTTCACAAGAAATCTGTAAAATGTCTTGCTGGACAGGGTTGTCTGACCTTATGAGATAGCAACACACAGGTAAAAAAATTCCTTCATTTTCTGTTCTGTATTGTTGCTTTCCATACTGACTGGTCAGATGAGACGCCTTCCTGTTGTTCTCAAACATGTAAGCATATCTAATAGAAGTATTTAATTATTGTGGTTAATGCTTTAAAAACCATAAATTTTAAGACTTTTTCCAACCAGGAGAGTAGTGAGATAATTCTTTCAGCTGCTTAGAAAGTTACTTAAAGTCATTAAATAGGAAAAATATGTTAACTTCTATAGGAGATCTTTCTACTGATGAATTCTTTGTTGCATTGCCTAAAGGAAGATGTAGGCCAAATGTTGTTTCTTCTTAGTTCTGTTTTTTAACCCAACATCCTTTTTTTAGAGCAAAGCTTTATTAAAACTCTCAGATTATGAAATTCTGCTACTTCTTCAGAGAACCTTGGGGCCAGCCTCAGCTATTGTATGTCTTTTACATTTTTCAAAAGAGAAAGACAAGAATATGCCTTCATTGGACTTCATGTTGTTTGGCCAATTTTCTGTAATCCAGTAAATACAAATTGTACCCTGGTTATCCATCTATGTCTGTCAAGCAAATTTTAATGGATGAGTGAGTGAGTCAAATTCTATGCATGGAAATATACAAATATGCAAAATATGGGTCTAATTACAAGGCTGCTGAATTTACACAAGGTCAGGTAAACAAGGCACTCTGTAATGATTATTAATTGTTAATAATGCCTTTGGCAAAAGAGATTTCTGCTTTGAACACCTAACAAACAGCTTTGCATTTTTAGTTATATGAAACACCCAGATTGGTCAACTGTTGAAAAAGATAGAAGACCTCACCTCTGTAATTGCTTATTAATTTTATCTGAGTAATGGAAAGGATACTGTTCTGAAAAATAAAAGTATATTCTGCAGTTACATGTGAAAGTTCCACAGTGAAAATCAAAGGAATGCATTATCATTCATTCCTTAAAAAAATGAATAAATTAATTTACAGATAATTTGTTTCCTCATAAGGTAGTCTTAGAAGCTGTTTCTGTCTCATCCTATATGGTAAAGAGCCATTTTTGTGAGTCATCATTATCCTTTGACGTAGTTGGGGTCTTTATAAGATGTTCAGTCTATCCTGTTTGAGTTCTTTTGCCCTTTCCTTTACCTTCATCCATGTACCTTTTAAACTTACCTCTCTTTTGGTCAATTGTAAATATTTGTCATGTGGCTGCTAGACAGAATAATTTGCAGAAAAGGACAGAATAAAGACTGAAATGGGAAACATGAGGTTCCATTATTGAATAAAATCGAACCGTGCAAATAGAAAGTTATTTCCTTTATATATTATAATACTGGATTTAAGGTTGAATGAGCAGTTAATTTGGACAGGAATGGTGAGGGTGGTTGCAGGTAGAAGAACATACCTATAACACATTTCATAGTTGTGCCTGACATTTTCCCCTGGTGTTGCAAGTTCTCTTCTGTTGCAAACTGTGCAGCAGCCAGAGCTTTCTTTCAGCAATAGTCCTTGCTTTCTGTAGCACTGCCACAATCCTAAACAAATGTATTTTGAAGAGGAAACAAGTTTGAAGACCATGAGAAATAAAGTATTCAGATTTGGTTTAGATACTGAGAAAATGGTTCGTTTTTTAATGTTTGTTAGGTGATTGCAGGCCAGTGACATAGACTGCCTGAATACTGAACTGTGGGTTTGATTTAATGAAGGGATTTGCTCAGTGTAGTATTGGTCTCTAGCATTGGCTGAGTGCTTAATGATTGGAAGAACTTCCTCCAAGACAATTTTTCCAGTAAAACTTTTGATAAGAGATGCAGCTGCCTAGTTAGCAGATGACTTTTCTGATAAAACTGAATTGTTTTCATCTGTCTGTGTGAGTCTCTGCAGATACAGCTTCTGCCTGGCACTTTGTATCAAGGAGTTCCAAAGGCTATTTGAGAGAGTTGAAAATATTTCTGGTTTTCACTGCTGTGGTTTTGTCATCTTTTCAGCTTCACTGCAATTCTATTTTGAATTGCAAAGGTAAACAAAACAACAAGTTTATCATCTGTACACTGTATTGTTCACATTTGTAGACTTTCTTTTGTTAACTTCTGTTTTCATGGACTGTCTTTTGCACTCCTTTTGTTCCTCTTTTGCCAGGATAGTGGTGGCTAAATATCAGCAAGCACTGATGTTCTCTTAGGTGAGCCATGGTTTTCATGGGTACACAAAGGCCATAACTGTTTATCAAAATCCTTTTCATCTTGTTTTCTCAGTATTCAAGTATAGAATTGCTTATAGATTGTTTTTAGTGCTGTACATGATCAGACATAGGGCAGCTACTGCATTAAACATTTGTCAGTTTCTGATGTTAATATTCTGTTAATTCTGAGTATTTGAAATAAAAATCTTTCCATTACTCAAAATTTGCCCTTTTTTGTGGTACTCTTTGTGCCATGCTTGTTGTTCCTCTCAAGTTGCTCTTCCTTATTTTCAAATGTTAGCAGAAAGTGATGTTATTTCACTATGTCTGTTATGTTTATAACCACAAAAAAAATTGGTTTTGTTGTTCTTCTTTACACTGGTTTCTTCTGTCTGGTTTTAGTAATGTGCCCAGAATTGTAGACACCATTTCAAGCAAGGCCTCTGAGCTGCCTTTATACAGACAAATGATTTCTTTTAGTCCTTTGTTCAGGTTTTTTTCCCCTCTGCTTTTTTCTTTTCATTCACTTTTCCTTTTGATTAATGTATTATTTTAGCATAATTTTTGCCTTTCAGCATCAGTCTCTTACTGTGAGCTAACGTTTATCATTCTCACATCTCTTCTCCATCCTCCCCTCCCCAATATGGCCAGTATTATCTGTGCTGGTTTTTTATATTTATGCTCTTTTATGACTTTCTATTTGGCTGTTGCATTTCTGAATCTTTTCTATTTTCAACTCCTGCAAGAAGTTATTCCAATTTGTATGTAACTGTCACCTAAACAGTTTCTACTGTTGATTGTTTTGGCTCTGAACAGAAAGCCTGGGTGGTAAACAGCCTTATAAGCTTAGCAGAGGCTAAACTTTTCCATCTTTCAACATGAGGAACTCTCAATTCTGATATGAATTATTTGTCTTTTCTCCTACGTCAGTGTTAGAGTTAGTCTGGATTCTTGCTGGCAAATTGAGTCTGTTTGGGTCAAGCTGACCTCCCCCAGAAGTTTTGTCATTTTGGATTTCTGCAGGGATCTCATTCTTACTTTTCTAACATTTCTTTTATACCATGCTGCTTGTACCAGTACATAGATTCTGCTTAGATAAGTTTTATTACTTTCTGTGAATTCTTTAAATTATCACCCTTTTCCACTGTTTAAAAAGTACTTATGACTATATGGAGGTTTTTGAATAATTTTGGTCATGAGAAATATTCCTTAATTTAAAAGTGTGGTACTTATTTTTGCTGTGGTTCAAGCAAAAAAGAGTATAAATGCATAATTTGATCACTTGGACCAAGTTTGAGGCAATTTGTGCTACTGATTGAATTTTGGAGTTGCAATTTTTTCTTTTGCTAATTTCAGTAAAGTAAAGGTATAAGGTACATTGTCACTGATATATTTTTATTTTATTTTTTCCCCTTCAACTTTTATGCATATTGGGAAGTTCAGTCTGTTTTGCAAACACGTACTAATGCTATAATATGTTTTCCCATATCTCCCTTCTCAAATTTTTACTGTTATTGATTGAAGATTCAATTGAGAAATGTGTTTAGAACCCTGCTTTCTGTGGTAATCATAGAAGTCAGTGGGAAGACAAGAAAATTGTATTGAAAGAAATTGTGTGCGTGTGTGTTTTGTGTTTCAGCATAGATTATCTCTGCCAAAATAATAGCTGTCATTTTGTTCTTGTTATATTAGTGGCCTGTAGCTTACTACTACCCCTTTTGCCTTGCTTTTGTCCATTCGTCTATTTGTGAGTAGAAAAAGAATTTTGTGAAGGGCCATAATTTGGGGGCTTTATTATGCTAATAAAATCAATATTTTTGTTATCTATTTAAATTAAATATTCCAAGATGGTGACCCCACTCTACCCTGGTATCAAAGCTGCAGACCTTAACATTCAGTGACTTTGAAACTTGAGTTCTGTTTAGAATTTCACGTCATGCCTGTCGCAGGAGAAGAAGATGGAAAATGTATACTCTGAGCCTATAGGACTTCCTGCAGTGCTTATTAATCCTTTATGGATCATTTGAAATGTTTCTAGTTTATTTAAGCTTTGCTGCTTGTATCAGATTGTTCCTGCAAAAAAAAAGGGAAAAGAGATCATGCTTTGAATTTTTAAAAATGATCTCACTTTCAAGCAAAAGCACTTTTATGCTCCATTAGAGTTGAATTTGCCAAACTCTTACATCGCATTAACACAAGCTTTACTGGATAGATAAACGTGTTGTTCAGGGACTGACTAGAACTTTACCAAACTGCATATTAAGATTTTGTCATCTTGCAATTTTTATCCTGAATATTTTCATCATGCAGATAGAGGGATCAGACAAAATTATTTCATTAAGAAACTGTGCGGCACAGTTTTTATGTATTAACAGAGGATAGAAAACAGGCAAATCAAATTTGATAGTTGGGTATAAGACTAGAGTCTTGTTAAACTCCCAAGTGTGCCATCTTTTGCAAAGAACCAGTTAAAGTTTATGCACATAATTGAGGCTCTGATTTTTGTGTTTTGCTGCTGTGATAGAGTGTAGAATAAGTGCATTATGGTGATAGAGTGTAGAATAAGTGCATTATGATTTATAGGTTGTGGAAAAAATTCTGGATCCACAGGCAGGAGATGAAAACTGGGTGGAATTATCTTGGTGGCAAATTAAGGACTAGTCTCCATGTGAAATGCAGTAGCAGATGGGTGAGCTTGGCATTGAATTCATTGCACTGGGATAGAGAGGCCATCAGAGCCCTTCAGGAGTGGTCTGAAGGTGAAGATATCCGCATCTTTTTTTCTGGAATCATCTCAATATATATTTTCTTAATATATATTTTCTTCGCTTAACTAATAATTATATGTATGAATTGTTGTGTTCTCACTGTAAGTGCTACTTTACAGGAACTTTTTTGTTGTTGTGTTTGTTAGCTAAACCAAGATTTTTATAATAACGCGTTATATCTTCTTGTTTTGCTATTTCTGGGGTATTTTAATATGCTACCTGCTCAGAATTATGTTTTTCAGGTATGGGTTATATGAAAATTCTGCCTTAAAAATCAGCACCTTTAGAGCAAAATGGAAAATTACGTGTTGTTATTCTCCAAAAAGTTTCTTGTAAGAAATCACATTCATTGTTAGAATCTTAGCTTATCTTTTTCAGTTTCTTTTACTTTGTGTGTTTTATTACATATGAGAGTGGATTAGTATCAATATGAAGTAAAAACACCTTTTATGTGTTTATATCCTCTTACAAAATGCTTATTACCATAGTAACAGAGGGGGCCTATTAGCTTAGTGTATTTCTTTAAATATTTCTAAAACATACATAAAGTATTCTGTAGGTATTACACCCATACATTATGTGTGTATGTGATCTTTAATTCCATTTACAAAACCCCTCACAACTAAAAAAAACCCAACGAAAACCACCAAGGGAAACAAAACTATTTGGAGTATCAGCTTAAAGTTTCACACACTGTTTTTCTAAGGATGTGTTACCTGACTTGAATTTCCATCCACAGAAATTCAAAAAAAAGAAATTTTAATTTTTGTGTGGGTGTTTGTGGGTCTGTGTCACATATGTAAATGCGTGCAGATACATGTATACACACACTGATTCCATCTGATGGAATTTGGGAAGCAATTGGAATATTTTTCCCTGAAAATATAGGCTGAGTAATCTGAATTGTTGCTAGTGTTTGCTTTTAATTTGTTTGCCCACCTGTCCCGTCCTCTGACCTCTCTCATTTGTCTCTATTTCTGTCTTCTTGAGTTCTTGAGAAATTAATAACACCTGAGTTATGCTAAAGCAAATTTAAAAGAAAAAAAAAAGCCCTTAAAGATAGGTGTTTGAGGAGAGGAAGATTAAATTCAAAAAGATCAGAGGTAACTGATCAAGAGAAGTCAAGGTAAATTATTCTGGTTAACAAATATCTGGGTGGTGAGGGAGTGGCCTGGGTGTCTCCATTCTGCTGCAGATTGCTCTTTCTGAAGACAATGCTCTTCCCTGGGCCAGGCATCAGCCCCTGCAAAGGGTGGCTCAGCCTTTCCCTGCAGTACCTGAACATCAGGACTGGCTTAGGTGGAACTCACACCTACACATTGCATTGTGATGCAGGGTGAGAAGAGAGCTTCTACCAAAACCTTCTCCATGTTCCCCTGCTGGACATTCCTGGCAGAATTGTGCCAACCACACCAAAGATTGCTGCTGGTCACATGGAGTGTGATGAGAGAGGCAAAAGCATTTTGCTGGCTCCTGTTCAGTTCAGGTTCACCAGCTGTGTGCCATCAGCACACTCTCCAGGGATGGATGCTCTGTGCTCCATCACACAGCTCATCAGTGGAAGATGTGAGTGGGACTGCACCCCAGGGCTGCACTGCTGTTTACTGCTCTCCAGCTAGAGTCTGTTCCACTGGTCACCATGCTGGGCCCAGACACTGAGCCAGTTTTCAATCCATCAGGGTTTTCTGAGCACTGGCTGATGTTATTCCTTTCTTTAGATTCAAGTACTCTGTGCTGCCTGTTGCTTTTCTCCCATAATATACCTGCTTGTTTTTCTCTGGTCACCCCTCAGCCCCCTTTTGTGACAGTAAGAGAATGCTCTTCAAGGTCTGTTGCTATTATTCTTTTTTCAACACCTTTAGACATAGTTTATGGCTCTTCAGCATAGCAGGTTTTTTTGTTTTTTCTTTTTGACTCTTGCCACCAGGATTGTGTGTGTTCCAATAGCATTCTCACCCATGTGTTTGAAGAGATTCAGCTAATTTCTCATATTCAGTTCTTCACTACTCAATCTCCACATCTCACTAGGGCTGCCTTTAAAGCTGATGTTGAATAACTTGTCTGCCCTGACTCCTTTTCAGGTGGTAATTTCTGGCATACTGTATTTCCATTTTGTAGGGCTGAACTGTAGGCTTTGTTCACAGTGTGTTGCTTTTGTTTCGCTGAACTAATGTGTATTTTGTGTCAAGTGAACAGGATTTTCCAAAACAATTTCTTCATGCTTATCATTATTTGCTGTTCTGCTTTTGTCATCTGTGAATTTTGTCTAAATTGATTCCTCTCTTCTACTAATCAGTGGTGTAAAAAGAGTTAGTGTAACCTTTTGTTGTGATACACCTGCAGCAATCCCTCTGCATGCCATATTGAGAAATGCTTACTTCACTGTCATCACTTTGTCTCATAGACAAGTGATTTTTTTGAGATACTTCATCTTTGCACCTCTTAATCCATTTCATGTGTACTTCATTAACACTGTGCAATGCTAATTTAATGCAGTGTCCTTTGAAAGTTCATCAAATGTCATCCAAGAGATTATTTGTAGTATATCTGCCTTTCTTGGCCAAACCTCTAATGAGCTGCCATGTTTGTTTGAGGCTTTTCTATATAAAACATTGACTGATGTTAATTCCATTCCTGTTCTTAAAATTCTTGATCACTTAAAGTCACTATCAGTATTTCTGTTGGTTTTCCTCAGGTTAATGTTAGACTGATACATAGAAATAGTTACATGGATTGTTCTGACTGGCTTCTGTAACTATTTCAAGGAAATTTGTTATTTTGGTTGATATTGGGTCTCAGTCATTTGAGGCAGCTTCAAGGGTTGGCAAGTTCAGCAAGTAACGTCATCTTGGCTCAAATAGAATTGTTGAGTTCCAGCATTTGATCTATGAATATGCTGAATTTTGAGGGCCTATTAAGTGTTTTCTTGTTAGCAAATCAGAACATAGTTTTTCATCCTTATTTGCTACTATGCTGTTACTGTGCTTTTCCAAAATACAGAGAAAAGTTGCATTTCTAGTTTTTTCTGCTGTAAACTCTTTTTTGTTTCCATTACATTATTGCTTTCTTTCTACATTCTTAGTTAATGTCTAATTTTCCTTATTAGTGTTCTACTTTGGGAAATTTCTGATTTATGTCAGCAGCTGTCAACTTCCAGTCTCCATTTTTTATACTTATATTTTATACATGCAAGTTAAAATTTACTTGTAATTTTCCTTACCTTAAGAGAGAGGACTTTCAAGTTGTTTGAAACTGTTCTTTTACCCATATGAAATATGATGAGGTCATAACATTAGTTTCTAAGTAGTCACAGCCTTCTACTCCAGACATTTAATTTTTCTTTTACCTGTCATAATGAAATTCTGTTTTGGTTTTTTTTTTTTATTAAATGTTCTCTAGATTTTAGAAAATACTAGTTCTAGAGACTTGGGGCAACATGTGGAATGTCTGCTACTAATTCAAAGAACCTACACCATAGCAGCAGGGTTTTTTCCAGCAGACAGCATGTAACAGGTAACCTGTTCTGCTCTCAGGAGTTTGCAGTTGGAAAGCTCTCCTGGGCCATACAATTTCAGTATTGAGCTGTTGGTTTTAAGGGCCTTGCAGGTCTTGGTAGCAGCTAACCTTTATAAAAAACAAAAGCATAATTCATTTGAAGGATCATCCTTTACATGCTGATTTTATGCAGCTTGTTCTTATTGGATGTGAGTTGTTAAATAAGCGTTTTGAGTGTTAGGTTAAAACAAAAAAAGTCACTGCAACAGCAATGTTGTGTTATTTTGCTTTCTGTGGCTGTCACCAGAAGCAACAGAAAACAGTCAGTCTCTTCTCCATTCTCATGTTTTTTAGTTCAATGGGTTTATGACAGGCCTTTATTTCTGTTGAGTTGGCTTTTTTTAGTGCTTACTCAGGAGCATCAATTTTAAAGGTCCATCGGGTTACTTTAGTTGGTGTCCAGAATAGTTTAAGAGATTTTCAAAAAAACAACACACAAAACCCCCCACTTCTGCTGTGTTCTCCCTGAACACTTCTCCTTCTGATTTTCTTCATACTAGCCTCAAAGCAGATTTTAATAAAATTTACCATGTATTACTTGGGTATAAGTTCTTAAGAATTAAATTATAAAATTTTTAAGTATTGCCACATTTTAGATGTCTGCCTTGATATTTTGAATGCCAAAATAATTTGTCTAAACTTGAGTCTTGGCTGGAATTTTAACTTAAAATGAATTTAAACATTTTTTCAAAATTAAATGAAACATGTTTTTTCTGTCTTCAGCTAATCCACAACAGCTCTTCAGAGATGCTGTTGTTTCTTTCTGAATTCACTTGGCTGCAGGAGATCAGTTCTTTATACCAAGTAGCAGATACACTCAAGTTTATAATCCTTTGAAATTCTTAATTATTAATAGAAAATAGATAAACTCTCTCAAAATTCCATCTCCCTTTGACCTCTTGTCTCAATCTGGAGCAGGTGGTGTGCCATGTATGGAGATATCCCTCAGAAGGCATTTGTAATTGACATGGAGGTGATATGAGCATCAGTCCCTTCTGAAGAAGTGAAGAACTCTGCAGTCTGGAAGTAGTGGGAAAGGCAAATTAGGTCAAAGTCAGTAGGGAGGCAAGACAGGAGCTCTCTTCTTCAAAAAAAATAGGCAGGTCTAAGGCAAAGTTTGAGAGCAACTGAAGGAGACTGGAGGAAAGAGTTTGGGGCAAGTGTTGAGAGAAATTACAGAAATGGAAACCTGAGGAGAAGCCAAGGAGGAAGCCTGAGCATCCCATAATACTTCACAAAACGTTTTTTGAGATTTTTTAACTAAGTTTGATGCTTAGTTTAATTAATGGTAGCAGGAAGAAAAGTCTCATGTAAGGTGGAGTTGAGTAGGGCAGTTTATGTTCATGATCTCAGAATACAGTATGCTACAGATTTGGTTTAATTATTCCAAATCAAAGTTCCAAGAAAAGTAAGTTGGAGTTTAAATGTAACATCTTGGTATATGAACCTGCCTAGTGAGGTCCTGAGAGGGGAAATCTGATGTAATATAAATCAGTTCAGTTGAAGACCTCAGTCATGCTTGAATTATAAACTTCCCTATTTTAAGACATTGCACTTAGAGCAGTGTTAATGTCATTCAGGTGACATTGCACAACCAAAATTTTGGTGCTATGGCTTTGAAGTCTTTAACATTTGGCTATGAGGAAGAGTAGATATTTTATCCTTCTTTCTTCCTTTCTCTTGTTTGTCTTTTGTCATCTAAGAAAAATCCATCTAGATTTGATAATTTTACAGGACTTTAGGAAAAATCTGTAGTGTAGAGGAGGGACCTAGGCATGATTAATAATTAAAAACCAAGAAAAGCCCCATAAAACCAAGAAACCGATGCAAAAATGCTTGCAAGAATTGACTGTAGATGAGAAGAGACTAGTGGAGTGGATCCAAGTGACTGTAGATGAAACTAAAAGCAAAGAAGCTGAATTGACTGGAGTTGGTTGAATTAGAATATTCAAATATGGTATCTGCTGGATAAGCACCTGGCTGGGCAGATGGGCTTGAAATAGCATGAGGAGGCAGCTGTGGGTGGAGATGGCCTGTGAAAGTTTGGGCACAAAAACCAAGCAGTTATATTGGAATGTGATTGGTTGAATAGAAAAAGAAAAGCATGAGAAAATTCATAAATATTTTCCTGCCTCTGCTGCTGGGGCGCACAGGGCATAATGCAGTGCTTTCAGAGGAGACAGAAAGTTACTATGGGCTACTCTGTTTATTCCCAGAAGCAAAATCTGTGTATTCCTTTAAACACTGTTTTGAAGAAGAATGGATTTAAAAAAAAAAATTAAAAATAGGAGATTCTGATACTACAGAGTTGAACATTTGAAAGTTGAAGATATAGAGTGAATATTGCTTACTTAAGTTTAATGCAGGTCATTTATGTATGGTGTTATCCCTTTCTGCGTTTTTTTCAGTGTGTACGGGGGTACAGCACTGGGTAGATGAGCAGCTGGTCTGTATTTGTTTCTCTCCATTACATAGTGGATGCTTTGACCTTATTGAATGCACTCACTGAAACTTTGGCTAGGATTATTTATTTTCTCATGGAGTTTTCTGTGGCACACTTACTGCAGGATCAAGTGGCTCTTAAAAATCATCTTTGCAAGAGCTGTGTGTTAAGCGACAGGCCAATTATTATTTCTATTTGTCAAAGAGATGAGGCACAGGGGAATGAACATTGAATGTGTTCATAAGTTTGGGTGCCCAATTTGTGCATCAAAGGACTTGTTTTTTCAGTGTATAGTACCGAGTGACTGCCTGAAGAAGAACTTTCAGGTTGCACTTGGGTCTGAACTGATTCCTGAGTGCTCATTGCTTGTGAGTCTGCTCAGTGAACTGGAAGTGGCTTGTCCAGCAGCTCAGAGGATCTCTGTAGTGGCACTGGTGCATTTCAGCACCCTGGGGCCACCTTCACTTGACTTTAGCGCTTTGTTTTCATTTCTTTCATTTTACTGCATACTCTCTCCAGTGTTCCTAGCACACAGGGATGCAGCAGTAGCTCTTTTTCACTTCGAAAACCTATTTTATTGTAAAGGCAATCCAGTACTTTCAAAAGAATTAAAATACAGATATGGCCCTTTAAATTGACGCATGATTTGTACATACAGTGAACTGAGATGAGGATTACCCTGGCTTCTGATTGCAGGCTTCTTAAGCTTAATGTATTTCACATCCACTCTGTATGTGGAAATCTGTTGGTAAAGGGTGCCATTGCATTTCACAAGGAGCATATGCATACATCTGGTGACAGGATTTGGTCTGTATAAAGGCATAACTTGTTTTTATTGATATAATGAAAATTAAGCTCTCAACTATTCAATCAGCTCACTGTGGCATAATAAATGTTTCAGCACAGAACTTGTGATCCAGTAAAATATAGCAAATTCATTGTGACATCCATTGGTAACACTGTTCTCAGCGATTTTTTTTTCTTAGGCAAAATTACTTCTCTGTATTTCCAAGATGTGTCTCAGAATTTGGTTTTAATGTGATTTCTTGTAATCTTACTAGAAGCCTATACTGTAAACTATAGCGTAACAGTAAGTTCTTTACAATTGTAAAGAAATAAAGTTTAAAAATATTAATTTATTGTATATTATAAATCTACCCATTGGAAAATGTTTTAATACTGTAGGTATTCTGTTAGAAGCCACCCAGTCTGATAATTTTAAGAGATTTTTTTTTTTTTCATTTTAAGCAGCTGTTTCCTCTCTGATTTGGATTTTAATCATGACTTGACTTAAGCTTTCATGTCTTATTTATGCTGCCAGGAGAGAACTTGAGCACTAGTTTACTTAATTATTTGCTGTACAACAGCTGCTAATATTAAAAAGAAGGGGAAAAAAAACCCACAAAAAATGCCATCTCATCTTTAGGTCTGCTACGGACAAAAAAAGCAAAGGCAGGGAGGATGACTGTAGCTACCCTGTCTGCTTGGCACAGTCTTCCTCCTCCTCCTCCTCCTCCTCCTCTCTCTCTCACTTTCAGTTTTCAGTGTAATGAAGAGCAGGAGAACAATATTCTGTAATTAAGGATTCCATTAAGTTGAAGAAAAGAGCAAATGGAGTTGTTTGTTCTCCTAGCTGAAAAAATTTGTCTGGGGTGGGGGTTAGTGGTAGTAGTGTAGAAAGAGAGAGAGGTGGGTGGAGAGACTAAGTCAGGGCTGTTTGTTGAATATACTGTTAAGGACTGTTACCATCCTAATTAATCAAGTTAGAAATTACAGCTGTAGTCGGTTTCCCCCCAATTCTTGTTATCAATTTTCTTCTCTTTTGAGACAAAGCAAATATAAATTTTGTGTTCGTTTGTCATTCGTTCTTTGACTTCAGCATCTCTGAAAATAACAATGTAGCACAAAAGACCAGTATTTACCTAGTTGTAATGTGGGTTGCCATGGTGTTTTGCAAATTATTGCAATTATGTTCACCATGCGAGTCGCCCTTGGTAACTGGCGAAAAAACTGATAATCCTGTTTTGAACAAAAGGTCAAATTGCTGAATAGAAAGTCTTGATTAACTAAAAGATGTACAAAGTGGAATTATTTCCTACCATTCAGAAATAGTTCTTGATCGGGTTTGGGGGAGGGGGTGAGTAAGTACATCTGATTACTGAAGTACAAAGCATTGAAAGGATGTTGTCTTGAGCCTTTCATGTAGTCTTAATGGTGGCTTTTTTGTCAAATTTACCCATTTGCGGCATTGAAAGAGGCAGCTGCATTTAAGCTTGAGAGATGGTGCTTTTTCAAGAGTTCAGTGCATGGAAAGTTCTCAGCAGTATCTGCAGTTTACTATTAGACCTTGGGCTATTAAAACTGATGTGCTGCATTTGAGCCCATAGCTCTTGGTGCTTGTAAAACCCTCTGACTGATGATCTAATAAAGTGCTCTTACCGGACAATCTCTGATCAGATACTTTAGGGGAGAAAAAAAATAACCACAGCTCTGAAAAGGGTGGAGGTAGGAGCACATGGCTGGACTGAAAAGTTTGCTTTTGTAATCTCTGGTGGAAATGTTAGTAAATAAGACTGTGCATTCAGTTTAAGTGTTTTAAAGGCTCAATGTATTGTTCCAGAATTCATTTTTATTTACATTTACAGAAGCAAAAATCAAGCAGAAAATATTAAAAGTTTTTCATAATGACCAGTCTTCAACAGTTAAATACAAATATATAGAAGGAATGGTTTCCTGCACTTTAGTTCTGTGAATTTTCTTTTGTCTTTCCTTTATCATTCTTGGGGGGATGGCAGGGGAAGACAGGGAAGAGGTGAGGAGGATTAAGGAGTTTTCTTTTTTAATTATTTCTACTTCTTGTTTTTTAAATAGCTACCTGGAAATTAATTCTTAAAACTTTGGAGAGCCTGTGTGAGAGCAGCATGAAAGCAAAGTAAACCTGAACAAGTTTGTGGGTTTACATTGTGCATCACCTAGCAACCCCCTGGCTCAGCCAGTTCTCTCGTCTGCCCCCAGTCCTGTTTACAGACCATTCAGACTGCTCTTCGAAACCATGAAAGATATTCAGTTTCATTAGTGCCTTTCTCAAGGAGAAAATAATTAAACTTAAATGAACAAACACTGCTTAGTGATGCTTTAAAGTTCTCTAGTTTAAGGTGACCAGACTCCTGAGACCCCTTTCTCTGCCATTACCTTTAACTCTTTTGAGCTCCTCTGAACTTACATACCCACATACATGTGTTACCACTTCTGAAGTTTTTGGAACTCTGTTAACTCTGTCAGCATTCAGAGATGTTCATAACCAAATTGCAAAGATAAATGCTTCATATAAACAATCTTTTTTTTTGTTGATATCAGCCTGATATTTATACTAGAGTTGATGAATCTTACTGTAGGTGCCATGTATGTGAGCAAAACCTTTGTGTTCTATCTTACATCTGGTGTTTTGCAGGAAGTTGAACACGACAAATCTGAAAAATTCAAGCAATGTACAAAAATTTGAGGTTAGAAGGAAGATAACAGAATTGTGTAATGACTGGGGGCAGTAGAGTGTTTTTAGCTGTCCAACCAAACAAGAGGCATAGTTTTTAAGAAATCTTTTGAGTTCTTACTGTTTGTATGCTGCTAGACTCCTTGACAAGCAATGCATGGATGGGCTGTATGAGCTCTTTGTGCTTTGTTGATAGTTGACAGACAAAGCAAAATTCTTTCTGAAGCAAGGTACTGTACTTAGTTGTGACCTATTGTAGCCTAAGAATATGGCTTCCTTTGAGTTGTGTGAATAGGGAGAGTATTTTGGCAGAATGGACTTAAATATCCTTCTAGAGGTTTTCACTCTCGGTACAGAAATCCATAAGGCTTCTTTCACTGATCCTTTTCTCAATTTAGTTTTCCATGTGTAGTCATTTTAAGTATGTCTTCTCTCAGTTGCTTGCTCAAAGTCCATTTTAGCTGTTTTCAGTTTGTCTTAAGTGAAATAAAATTGTTGGTAATAGCTGGGTCTCTTTGTGAGTGGTGTGTTAGCCTGAGAAGACTTTTTAATCTTTTGTGGCATGTTTTGGTGCCTAGAACCTTATTTTAGTGGAGGTAAGAAGACCAAGGTATTGGATTTGATGTGAAGTAAAGCAGAACATATTTGCTAATTTAGTTTGTAATGTACAACTGTTAAAGTTGGAATTTGTCCACTTGTGGTGCTATTACATGTACTAAAATGAGGGCCACTGTTTGCATCAAATCTATCACAAGGGTTTGGAGTGCTCTATTATCCTTTCAGCAGGCTGATGATGGAGCCTGGGCTTTGCACAAATGAGATCAATAAGTTTCAAATAACTTTTATGAAATGACGTGTGAGTGTACATCTAAAGGTATCTTAAAAAAATCAATTTTTAATAACATGTAAAACTCTTACATTGACCTACAAGATATTTTTCACTTATGTCTTGTTTGATAATTTTGTTTAAAACATTTTTGATGTTAGCTTGAGTGTTTCAGTTCTTGGGGGAGGGGGGAAGAAGACTAGGGTGCATTTCTTGCTTCTTCAGTTATCTCTTACTTTGATCACATACACACACCTCCAATACTTTTAGTGGTAAAACTGGTATGACAGTGCTGAGAATAATATTTTCTTGAAAATAATGTTTTCTTTTGATCTTAGATGGCTTCCTCCTTTTTTGTTTTCCAGTTATGGATTAGAATGCAATTAAAGTTCTATTATTTTGAAATATTCAGAATTACAAAATACCATTCTTGAAACTCTGCAGACTTCCATTTTTGGTAGCATCTAAACAGGCGTTTGATGTTCTGTGGCTGACTTTGCCTCACAACAGTTGCATATCTCACACCAGAGGCATTGCTGGTTGGACTGGGAGATATGCATATTCTGAAGGAAATCCTAAAAAGTATGCTATGGGACAGAATTTTGTTTTGGGTTAAATCCTCTCAAATTTCTGGCCATTTTCTATAAAATTCAAAGGCAAGTATTTTTGATATTTTTGATCAGTGCACTTGGCAGCTTCACTTCTCAAATGGCCACCTGCAATCTCCATCGCAGCTTTTACCATTCTAGCATCACCAACTTTTTTAAGATAGAAGGATATTTTGTGTTCTGAGAATCTCAGGTAGTGTTTATGTCCTCATTCATGCTTTTTTAAGGTAGCGAGTCCGTGTAGCTACATTGCCTTCAATGGCAGTTTGTGTAGTTGCTTTGGACCTTCTGTCTGGTCCTGTGAAGGTGTAGTTCCAATTGATGCCAGGTGCCTTTGGGGTGGCAGTTTTCCAGTGGGGAAGTGGGACAATGGATATGAGTGTCTGTGAGAACAGGAGTATTTTGGAGTGGGTGTCCTCCATTGCCAGCGCTGAGTGTTAAAGTGATCACTTGCCTTCCACTAGGAAGTTACTGGCTGACAGCATCCTTTAATGTGTGCCATGTGATAATAATACTGGATATATAACCAGTCTTCTCCAGGACCTGTACTGCTTTCAAGTAATACACTTTCAAAAGCATATTTCCTCATTTCATCTTTCATTTAACAGACAGTTTTGTATTTTTCCTAAGAGATCACGTCTGTCTGTTCATCACCCTGGATAATGTGGAACTCTGAGGAGGAGAGTGAACCTCCAGGAAAAGAATTTCCTTTCTTCATATGAGTTTTTGTTATCCACTCCATCCCACAGCTGAATTCTGATCAGTTATACAGGCCAAAATTCAAGAGGCTCTGAAAATAAGGAAATGCTTAGAAAAGCAATTGAATTCGTATCGTCCAACTTCCATTGAAGTGAGGCAGCATGAAATGGAGTGTGAAATGCTGTGGTCACTGTTTACATTTTCCCTAAATTGGATGATCAGGTAACATCAGACTAAAAATACTCTTACTGGGAAATGTAACCTGTTTTTTTCTGGATGAGAAGCTAGCTGCAGTATTTTTGTACAGAAAAAGAAAAGTTAATATGAAGTCAATGGCCAAGAGCGAGTTGATAAAATAGGTCCTTCTATTATGGTCTGAATAGTCATATACTGTGCTGGATCTGTGATCAGGTTTCTTAATGCATTATAGTTACCTTTATGTATAAGTTTCAGGAACTAATTTCAGTTGTTGTTACTATAATAGTTACTAAAACTATTTGCATTGCCAAAACATGCAGAACACCTAACAAAATACCAGAGAACATAGAATCAGCATTCCCTGGGTAAGGGATTGAAGCTGTAGGGTAAATTTATAAAGAATTCATGTTAACCTAAGATGTTCCACCATTCTAAGCATATGCTGCAATATCTTCCAGCTGCAAGAAGCTTGGCAGCATGTTTAACATGGTACCTATTCCACTTATAAAGATAAAAGCTCCAGTCAGCTAGCATCAATAGTGGACTCTTGACCCAGCTCCTTTTATAAAACAATTTATGTGAAGAGTCTGTAAAATATCAAAGGAATTTGTTATTCAGAGATTATTAAATGTTACAGTGGTATAAAACCTTAAAATATTCTTGAAAATCATCTTTGTCTTATATACTCATATTGGAGTACAAATATTTAACTTAGTTCTAAGATGTTTTTGACTTTCAAGTTTCAATTATGCCTGACAGAGAGACTTTGCACATGCTCTTTGCTGTGGAATTCTTTGACATTTTAAAATGCTCAGATGGAGTTCAGACATATCTCTTCTCTAGCATGGGAGAGATATGTCTGAATGAGATATCTCTTGAACATAACATTAGGGCTTTTGGTTCAGTACAATTGTAGTAACATATTAACATATGTTAATATGTTACTACGTAATAGTAACATATTAAAGAAGTGGAGAGAGCTTCTCCATCAATTGTTTTGTTGAAGTGAAAAGAAGGCTGGAATGCCTGATACATCAATAACAATGTGTCTCTATATACTACTTTGAGATCTCAATATGTACAAGCTCTCTAATGGAAGAGGATTTACAAGTCTCCTGGATTTCCTTCACAGATAAATTGAGATATTTCTCATGGTATCACAGATACATATTTTCCTTAGTGCTTGGTAACTGATTTGCTTGGAAAAATACCAAGCTTTGAAGGATCCTGAAAAAGTTGCTGACCCAGAATTCTGCATCAGTGATTGCTTTTAACTTCATTACTCCATTTTTTAGGGTTGGTTTCTTGTTTTTATGATTCTTGTAAATAGTGTGCCTGTTTATTACTTATCAAGGAGATACTCCTTCATAGGAAAAATGCCAAAACAGATAAGATGCTCCTTTATAAGGCTTAATTTCTGATGGTGGTCATTTGGGGGGAAGGAAGAAGGGAAGCCTGATGGCTCATTTTCCAGATATGTTATGCTCTTCTGTGGCAGCACATGATTTTTGTTTCCCTCAAAAATTTTTTTTTCTGAAAAAATTATCTTAGAATTTTGCCTTTATGAAGAATTTGCTTCGTGTTTTCTTTCCTGTGCCCAAAGAGGAGGGTGAGAGTGTGGGCTTTTAAGATCATGAGGTGTCCCTTTCATATGTCCATCCAGTCCTATATAAATTCAGATGATCTCATCTCCAGGTAGTTTCCATTAGTAGCTGCAAGTTCCAGAGGAGTGGCCGTGTCCCCTCAGGCTGTGGGGGGACACAGGCTTGACAAAGTCAGATGTCTGAAGGTGTCACCTGTGAGGAGCCCTCCTGATCAGTGTGCCACACTGGCTCTGCTTTGGTGCTCTCGCAGGTCAGTTCCTCCATCCATAGGATAATTCAGGCAGCTCCCTGATGTGTCTTTGTGCTTGCTCTGGAGGGACATTGAGGATGAAGTGCACAGAGCAGGCAAGCACCAGGGCTCTGCAGAGTCGCTGTTCCTGCAGGAGAGAGGTGTGAGTCTGACTATACTGGTTCTGACCTCAGCAAGTCCTCCATCTGGAAAAACCCTTTCAAAAGTTACATGAGTCTGTGACTTTCTTCTTGTGTCAGCAGCAGTAGAATTGGTTTGTTTATAACAGTGCATCCTCTGAGGTTTTAATCAGGTGTATTTCCCCACAAAAATGTGGAGTATTGCTTGAGGAACCTAAGCTATGCTGAAATTCACTGAAGTGGTGGAATCACCATCCCTGGAAGTGTTCAAAAGGTGTGTGGATGTGGCAGCTGGGCTGCTGGGATAATGGTTGGACTGTGAGCTTAGATGTTTTTTCCAACACTAATGATTCTATGATTCACATTACTAAGTGGGTTGAGTTTTCTGGTGGAGTCTTATTTCACTGCTTTTGATAGCATTCCAGACCTGAAGGGGTTTCTTCTTGGCATTGTAGCAGTGGCAGATAGGTGTCACTCAGGTCTGCTCTGTCTGCTGAAATTCCAGTGCATGACACTGGCTCTCACCTTGTCATTCAGACTTGCATTGCTGCTGATGTCTCACCAAGGTGGGACAGATGCATTGTTACTAGAGTGTTACTTTGTCCTGAACAGGCAAGAAAGCAGATTAGAAGTTGAAATTACTTCAAAGTATGCAGCAGAAAAACTTTCCTGACTTTACAGCAAGAGCTCATCTTTAAGTCAATATTCATATCACCCTTCACGTTGGTAGTGTAAAATCATGATATAATTCTCAAAAGATGTAGTTACTACTGATAGTGAAACCATTGGCCAAAGAACATGCAAACAGAGATTGTGGTTCTAGTTCCTGAAATGTTGTCTACTACTAGGAAAGTGTGTCTGTTCAAACACTCAGCTATTTACAGAAGACACAGACAGGGAGAACACACCACACGTGTGGAACAAATTATTGCAATTGGAACTCATAACTTTCAGGTCACTGAGTTAAGTCCTCTGTTGCCATAATGTTGCCTGATTTAACTTCATAAAATCATCTGTCTTTTCATATTGCTTGGGAGGATCAATAGATTTGATAATGTATCCAGTAATGAGGTGGATCATCCTTCCAGAGGATTTCAGGGCACTTCAGACAGATTTGCCCTGTTAGGCAATGCAATCCATAATAATGGATGTTGTCAGGAAAGCAGGAGCTTCTGGTCTTGGAATGAGTGGAAATATCTTTTTGTAAGAGTAGTATGAAAAGAAAGGCCAGTATGAAGTGAAAGTGTCCTGATTAGCAACTCACAATGGTACCTGGATCAGCAAATCTTCATTGCATTGTCTGTCAAATTCAGCCTTCCAAAAACTGGGTTGCTGATCAGTGGCATGAGCAGCAGGCTTAAACTGGCTGACCAGGACAGTGTGTTCAGGTTGGGTTCCTGTGCTTCCCTTCTGGTGGGTTTGATGGTGTAAGGTGATAACTTCAGCTCTGCAGTGCTGGAGACACAGGTTTGCTCAGATATGCCAGCCATCTGAGACTGGGCATCATCCACCAAGATCCCATTTTCCAAAATCCACCTTAATATTGTCTTCAGTGGGGAGGAAGGTTGCAGAGAAGCAGGCATGGATGACAAGTAAATTCAACTCCAAGGAACTGACAGTGACTTCTGAATGATTTTCAGTGCTTGCAGCTTTCTGCTTTTTACCAGGACATTTTTTCATTCCACATGAACTTTTGAAGTTTTGTAGTGCCTCAGCATCCAGACTGTCTGAAGGCAGGAGCAGATGCAGAACTCAAGTGTCTTAGGGAAGCACGTTCAGTCCTCTGCTGTAGCAGGCAACCAAGCTACATTGTCAAATGTAATTTGTAAAAATTATTATGATAAAGCTCAGTAAATGCATGTTGTTGACCCCTGCATCTTCTGTTTGAAAGGCTGTTGCAAAACCACTTGCCTCTGTATTTTGGGGTAATATTTCTAATGCTTGTTGATCATTAGAATGGGAGAGGCTAATTCTCAAGAACAATCTTACAAAGAAACAAAATTTACTTTTGACTTGCAAATTTCTCCCTATTAGCTACAGTTCATGGACTTAATACTCCTCAGGGATTTTCTTTTATATTGTGCTTTATTTCAGGGTTTTTTCACATACTTTTTTATATTTTAAAATGAACTGAGCATTTGTGGGCAGGATGTTTGGAAGCCCTAGTTGCTTTTTCTTCCCCTCTGTCAACTTTTATTTCATTTCCCACGGTGTTGCAGATACCAAATAGAACAAAGCTGAAGGTTCCCTATTATGATTTTGTTTGATGTACTACAAATTAATTTACAGACTCAGTGATAGCTGCTGGGAAATGAAGGATTGGTTTTGTTTGGTCAGTGAAGATGACAGGCATGGATCAAATAAGGGTTAACAATAATGCACTTGAACAGATTGAATCAGAACATAATGCATGTATTGAATTTGATTGCAACATGCATGACCATGGAAAAGTTTTTTGTTTAAAAGAAATCAAGGCTATGGCTTAATTATCAAAGCAAAACAGGAGACATAAAGAGCTACATGTTTCTAATACTGCCTTTTTCAAAAATAGCTCCCTTCACGCAGTTATCTACATGTTTAATTTCCATGCATAATAGCAACAGTTATTGTTGTCATTTGTTACGAGAGATTAACAGATAGCAAGTACAAACAAACGCAAATAAGGCCTGAATAGAGAGGTGACAAAGAAGAAAAGACCTCTTTACTGTTAATTATAACTAGTGGGAAGTCTATACAAATGACATTAGCTGTATTCTGTATGAATTGAAGTGACATCCAGTTTGTTAGTATCTACTCAACACATTTGGGCATTTTATTGTAGGCAATAACTTAAATCTTCATTTTTTGAATATAGTTTATTGAGAAATGTGCTACTCAGTAAAACTTGTATGTTTTGATCATTATTTCTTAGTAGCTGAAAACAAGCATAATAGTTAGCTGTTGAATTTAAGTTTTTATTTTTATTCTAAGGTATGGTTTTTTAGTTAAGTCAGGGGATTTTCAGTCTTTTTTCACCTGTTTTTTGTGACCAGCAGAATCTCCCAGTGCTTTCTTCAGCAGTGACTGCATTAGACTGAAACAATTGCATAAAGAAACTTGCTTCAAATTATTCAGTGGTAGTTTGAGAGGACCTTCTATGCATTCTCTTGTAAGACAGTAGAAGCTGTACCTTGTGAGTGGTGTAGTCCTTTGTTTCATAATTGTTAGCTAAAAAGGCCAATAGATGGCAGAAAACACAGTTACTTTTATCATACATTATTTTCACGGTTGTCTATTTTTGAGTATTCTGTTCAGCTGAAGCTGGGATGCTGCTCCCATTCCAGGCTTTGTTTTTTCAGTTGCACTTGCATTCCCTAACAAAATATCTTAGTATCTGGCAGTTTCCATTATTTGTTTTTCTAATATAACAAATTGCTTCAAAGTTCAGATGTAGTCATTTAATATGTTTTGAGTCATGAATGTTCTCTTTGTGCACACAGAATCTTTTCATAGTTACAGCTGAAAAAATTAAGCTCTTCAACAGGAGGGTTTTGGAATGGGTGAGGACACTCTCCACACCTCCCCTGCCTGGCTGTGTATTTTAAGGTGCTGTTTATGTCAGATTGCTACCAGATGTTTCATAGGAGGTAGAGATGCCACAGAATAAACAAATTTCCAAAGAGAGCATGTCTTTTGTCTCTAAAAAATTAACTTAATGCAAGATCTGTGAGAATTCATTATCCTTACAAAAATGTTTTTGATTCTTCCCTCACAATGGCTCTAATGATATTACTGGTTCTCATGTAGGTGAATGCCTGAAGATCTCAATGAGTAGCTTTTTTGGTAGAAGGTTATTCCATGTCTGTTTAAACTGAGTTATTTAATTAGTGTCAGACCACATAATAAACACCTACCTCTTTTAGAGGAAATCTTAAGTTCATTTGCAAAACCAACGCCAAGGCCTGTCTTTTTCACTTGAGGCTCATTTGTGTAGCTGACTCCAGAAGACACAGGTCAGGTGTCTGTTAGGTCAGGCCCTCAGTTAGGATTTCTCACAGTGAACCATGTGTTGGTGAGCAGTTTCTTATGTTGCTAATGTCAGTTCTGAAGTATTTGTCATAAATAAATTGTATATGACAATGACAAAGAAAGTGGTATTAGGACTGCTAGGGCAGCAGTTGTGCAAGAGAGCAAATCACAGGGTTTTGAATTCTTGACATTTTCTCCCTGTGCAGTTTTAAATGTCATCATTTATTTTGCTGATCTATGTAACAATAAAGTTCACACTTAGTGATCAGATACACCGATCATACTGTTTCCAAAACCCCTTACACTATTAAGAGGGTCTGGAGCAGGGAGGATTTCCTCATCCCAAAATCTGTTAGGTGAATTGCTTTTGGAGATGCATTTTCTTCCTTCATTTACTATAAATGGATTGTAGGGTAAGCTAATGGATAAGAATGGAAAAGCCTAAACTGGGTATCAGGCTTTAGATGTCAGAGTTGGGTGAAATTAATCTAAGTGCATCTGTAAATGCACTCTTTCCATTTCTTCACTGTAGCTTAAACACTTCAGTAAGTGCTGCATACATTGATATTGCTGTGATGTTCTCCACAAGTTTTTCCGGTCTGTCCACATGGACATAAAAGCTCTGCTCTGCAAGGGCAGCAGGAAGTGTTCTGATGGATTTGGCACCAGTGGGATAATATTGAGTATGTGACATGGCTGAAGAAATGGTGAAAGAGGAGAGGTCTCTGGAATAAATGAAGTTACTTGGAAAGGATTTGAGGTTTCATCCTAAAAAGATAAACAGTCTTGAAGTACATCTTAAATTATTATAGAATATATTTTTAAGTTGAAATCCAAGTGGAAATAGGTAGAAGTCATTGCCAGAACATAACAATTGGGCAGCTTGTCAAAGAGCTAGTGAGAATGAAAGCAAGCAATATTTTGAGTTGTCCTCTGATTCATAACATTTCTGTCAAAGTACCAGGAATCCAGGTGTGGTTGTATTTAACTTCTTTGCAGGAGCAACGAAAAATTTGGAAACAGGCAAAATTAACCACTTAATATTCCCATCAGAGACATCACCAGCCAATAGTCTGAAATGCAGTTTTACAGGGCTGAGCTGCTCAGGGTAGTAAAAGCAGGAACTCCTTGAGAACAGATGCAGGAACACAAAGTTGACTTCTCAGTTAACAACAGAAGCTTAAATGCTCTGCCAGGTAAGGTGAAGTGAAGAAATACTGAGAACCCAATCTTAATTTTGTGTCCAGTGTATGTATTGACCTAGTAGGGAAGATTATAATTCTTAAAAAATAAAAAATATCTTTCTGGATATGACTGCTCAATGCCCAAATGCTTGGTAGTGGGCTCTAGGCAGACAGAACTTGAGGAGAGAAAGGAGCAGAGAACAAGATGGAAAATACCCTTTTGTTCCTGTATAAATTCATGTTTGTTAGTATGTGGAATACAGTGTGCAGTACTGGTTTCATCTTCCTCCCCACTTGTCCCATTTTCCACCACTCCCTCATTTCCAAAAAGACCTGGGAGAGATTCAGAGAAGGTCAACCAAGATTTGGAGTGGTTTCCAGGCAAGGAACAACTAAGTAAATTAGGACTGTGGTTTGGAAAAGACTTTGATTGAAGGTGATGTGATGGAGGTCTGTAAAATCATGAGTGGCACAAAGAAGGTGAATGCAGAATGATTATCCCTAGTCTCTCCTGATGCAAGAACTGGAAAGCCTTAAAAGAGGAGCTGCATGCATGGGTGTGTGTTTTCAAGAAAAATAAAATGCTTTTTTATATAGTTTATAGGTGTTCTGCTGGATGTTGCAGATGCTAAAAGTTTACATGGGTTTGAAAAGCACATGAAGTTCATTGGGCTCATTAATGCATTAATTTATTCACTACTGAATACAGAAACAGTGATTAGGGTGGTCCTTGACCTATTTCCAAAAGCTGGGAAAATCTTTGGAAGAGTTTTTCTCTGTCCTTTGTCTTTTGCCATTCCTTAAGCATCTTTGTGGTTCTTAGGGAGGAGGTGTGGCATTGTTTATAGCCCATGGTTGAACCTCGCATGAAAAGTTCATCCTTTCCAGTTCTGGAATCATTCCTTCTTGCATACTCTTAAGAG
>NC_080431.1:107145758-107158258 GCF_028018845.1 Melospiza georgiana
CACTCCCAAACAAAGACAGGTGCTGAGCTGCGGGAGACAAGAGAAGGGGTGAAAACAGTATCCAGCTTTAATAGCAAAAGCAAATGCTAGCTAATGGCCTGTTCTCAGGAACTCGTTAAGTCATCTCTAAGCAACCACGGGATAATACACTAGTTATTTCTGCTGGTATGTTTCCTAAAAGTGAGGCGTGTTGCTTTGAGCCCACGGTATTAATGGATAGTCTTTCCTGCATCTATTACCTGTTGTAACTAAACTCTGTCTATATCTGTTTTGTTATCAGTGCCATTATTACTGTAAGTTGGTAATTTTAATTAATTTGTTTCGGTCTTTTAACATCTTTAGTTAGATTTCAAAAGAAAGGATGTTTTCTGCTTTTTTGTACTTGTTTTTAAATTATTATTTCTCTGTGCTGTATATAATAACGCTTTGGAGGCTTGAAACAGCAACCTTTCCTGGAGTTCAAGTTCACAGTGGTCTATTGTGAAATATCAAATGAATACTGAATAATAGTTATTGATTTTTATTATTATTTTTAGAAATGGGAACATTTAACTTCATGCTTTGAAAAGTGGAGTAAAATTCTAAATAATTTGCATGTAATTTTTTTCAAACCGTTAAGTACAAAGTGATTGAACATGGATCCTGCCAGTTATGGCAGTCCCCCTTTTTAGAGTTTAAAAAGCTTAATATGTATGCTTTCTTGCACATTCTAAATCTCAAAGTACTTTAGACATAACAAATGGATTTACAAACTATATATAGGTTCACTTACTTTATCACTGAAGTGCAGCTACCTCAAAGATTGAACACAGCAGCTGTTTAACAACCTAGAGAAACATCACGTGGCAGCTGGCAGCGAGAGCTGAAGAACACAGCATCAAAGGGAGCTTGAGGCATTTGAGCAAATTTTATTCCAGCAAAGTTAATTTGGCTGGGATACTGAGGACAAACCACCAGAACTTATCAGAAGGTGCCCACAGGACCTTCAGTGGCTGTGAGCCCCCTTCATTTCCTCTGAAAGATTTTATTCCCTTTATTCCCTTCTAAGGATGGGTCCAGCATGAGGAACTCCTTAGAATCTTTTGGTTTTGGTTGATCTCTTGTGCAGAAGCTGACTAGGAGTATAATTCAAGGATGAACAATTGTGGAACAATTGAGAATGATTGTAGAACAAGGGGAAGGGCTAGTGGAGAAGAATTACCTTCTAATCAGATTAGTTCCTGGGAGTTGGTTGTTACATAGGAGGGTGTTTCATGAAGTGTGAAGAAATTAATTCCCCACCATTTTGGATTTCCTGATATTTTGATGGTTCAGCTAATGACATTCCTTCTAGAGCATAAGGAAGTGGAGAAAGTTACAGAAGCTATGAAACAGCATTTGTTAAAGCTGTGTTCTTGGAACTAACTTATAATGGTAACAGTTTTCATCATGAAATGGGTTTTTTTGTCTTATGTTTTCTTTGTGGAAAAGTTTTGATCAGGTTTTGATAGAACAGTTATGGTGCTAGGTGAAACTTTCAGCATAATTTGAGCTGAAGAGTAGGCTGTCTTGTTTAGTCACGTGGTGCTGGACAAAACTGAAATGTTCATGTTCTGTCTCATTAATCCAAAACTCCTTTTGAGAACTTGCACAACCCTGTGGAAACTTTTAGGTTTTTTGATAACCCTGTGATGAGATATGTGGGGGAAATGCTTTTCTGCTCTGTAGGTTATCTCCTGTTGCTTGTGAGTTGGATGTATTGACAGAAATACTTAAACTTCTTGCTTGAAGAGGCACATCTGCATTTGGTTACTCTGTTTTCATGACCTTGATGATTTGTTGGGTGTCATGCTTCTGAATACTCAGGCAGCAGAAACAGAGGGAATACCTTTCAGTACTTCCACGAGGATAAGAAAATGCTGCCATTTTCTCCATTTTTTTATTTTACTGTTCTTCAGTGCTCTAATCCTGCCGTCTAGATTTTTGCATGGGTGATCTTGTAAAAGAGCACAAAGGTTCCAGCTAGTGCATAATGCAGATGAGTGCTCACTAGAAGGTTGAGAAGGCTAGAATGCTCTTCCCCTTGCTGAAAACCACTCAAAAATCCTCACCTAACAAAACAGCCTGTTGGCATGGATAATAAATAGTATGAGGTTTGGCTGCTTTCCTGCTTCCACACAAGGTTGTTGTTATCTAACCTAATTTGTGTCTTCCAGTCAGCTTTCAGCTCCATTCCTCATTCCAAATGTTGAAATACATAGATGCTCCAAACAATGAGCTAGCTAGTATAAAAATTTATTTTCTGCTTGAGACAGCTCCTCTGGTTAGTTGTACTATACGTATAAAATTAATAATTGTTTTTTACACAAATACTTTTTTAAAATCCACTACTCCCCCAGCCTTTTGGAAAAAAAAAAAAAAAAAAAAAAAGAAAAAAATTGAGCTTGCAGTTTTCCCTTGTACTTGTGTAAACCTTAACAAGAGAATTGACGGTTCTGGACTGAATACATTCAGTGTATCACTGAACAAAAAGTTATTGATTACCTAATGTAGATAATACAGTCTTGAAGCCTTGTGAAGAAACAATGTATTAAAGATGACATCCTTTCAAGAGACAATTTCCATTGCAGAATTATACAGTGGAATGAAGATAAAATTGAGTGGGATATATAAATTTGGTGAATAAAGATGAAAGGCTGTAATGAAAAGACTGTGAAAAAAAGTGTCTGCTGTAAAAGCTCGGAGATTGAGGGTAATACTAAACTTTCCCAACTGGCTATATTTGGCTATATTGTCCTTGACATCTATGCACCCTTACTAGCAACAGTCTTGGTTTTATCATGAAGCTGAAAAGTCCTAAAGACTTCCCTTGAGGAGAGCTGAAGGGGAACTGTGGTATTTCTGAAGAATTCTTTTGGTATTGGTTCAGGTGCACTGTGACCTGCCCTGATGTGTGTTACAGACCCAGCCTCAACATGAGCAGGCTGCTGTTTGTGTGTCAGACTTGCCATACCTGTGGAAATCAGCTGCCTTGCTGTGCAGGATTGGAGTGAGCTTTTAATTATGTAAGATTTAAGAATAACAATGTTAAAATCATAACTTTGTAAGGATAAAGTTATAAGAGTGTAGAACAATGGCAATGATTTGCAGTAAGTGTATTTTATTAGGTGCTCCTGTGGTTCTGTCTAGCTTATAAAGATGGCTAATTAGGCAATCTAACTTTTCCTCAGCCAGAAGTTTTTCAGTTTACTTTTTCTAAATACATTTTTCAATTTACTTTTTTAGAGTATTGTTACAAAATCCTCTGGGAGCATCTTCTCTGGGCAGTCTGTTCTTTCTCTACTCAAATGGAGTGTCCTCTTCCTTGTTCATCTTTTTATTCCCTGTAATTTGGGCACTGGGGTGCTGCATGATACTCTAAAGGATAAGGTCACTTTTTTCCTGCCTTACTGTAATTTAAAATTACATGATTGACATTTTTATTGCTTGCATTTATGAGTATTTTCCCTGGTCCTAAATTTCAGGTTGATTTTTTCATTTGGCTGTATTTTAAATCTCAGAAATACAATTTAACTAGCTTAACAACTTACAGGTCTTAATTATTCATAATTTATGTTCCCTGTGAGATTCCTTGTGTTTTGCCTCCTACAAGCTTTTTGTATGGTATAAGACACTTCTTTTTTAAAATGGAAAGATTTGGAGATGCATTTGAGAGTGGAATGGCTAAAATGGCTGAGCACTGAGTACTGTGATGGCAGCAACATGAGTTCTCTTGAAGGTCCCTGCTGCAGCATCAACATCCTAAGAGGTGTGTGAAGGAGAAGCTCCAGGGAGAGCCAGCATCATCCTAGTAATGCTTTTATTCTGTTGGATCAGTTGTGAATTTCTCTAAACTACATATCATGACAGACAGCCTGCTTAGCTGCTTTTTAGGGTTACTGAAATCTAGCTTCTGTCTCTCCTTTTAGTCTTTCACAAGGCAGATTTAGCTGGGATCTAAAACTGTGTATTCCCAAAGAGGAAAAGAACGTCACTGTGCAGTCTCAAGATGGGCCTATTTGGTGTCTGATGAAAAATAAGGTGTTTGCTCAGAGGGTGAAATTCAGTGTGCAGAGATTGTGGGTGCAAAAAAGTTACTACTTAGATGAGGAGGAGTGAATCTTTACAAACAATTTCATATGTTGCTAGAAAAATTAACCTGTATTGTGTTGTGATTGGGCTGCTTTTTGTGGGTATGGAGGCAAATGGTGGTGATATGTGACAAAGTCTCCAATTTCTCCTTTTGTCTATAGAATTTTGGTAGACATCAGCTCCTTCTATTAGGAGCATTGTATCTGGTGAAGTTCACCTCTTTGAGTGGAAATGAGCATTTCTGAGAGCAATACAACAGTTTTATCTGAGCTGTCCAGATTTAGCAATTGTTTTTACAGGCATTGCACTGTGATCGAGAACCATCTGAACATTCAAGTTCAGATGTCACTTGTTCTTGCTGAAAACTTTCTGAAGTGTCTGTTCTGTTAATGAAATTCTCTTTCCCTCTCTCCTGTTTTTATGGGTTGTCTTGTTAGAGCAGGGCTGTAGCTGCAGTCACAGGCTTGGGGAAGAGGGGAGGAAGTCCTGTGAGGGAGCTGCTTGACTTCGTACCCTTGGTGTCCATACTCTTCCCTTTCTCAATTTATCATTGCTATGGATTCTCACTGTTGAAGCACACTTGAATGGTTACATAGCTTTGTACTGCAAGTACCTGTATGTTCTGTGTGATCACTAAGAATGGAGGGAGAAGTTGCTGGTAACACTTCTTAACTCTTAGGATTGTTTCTTTATGATGAGAATGTTTTGTCTTGTACTGTTGTACTTCTCATTGAAGCTTCTCAAGTTGCGGATGGTCAGATGTTGTATTTTTTTGATTGCATGTTTTAACTTTTCTTGTGGGACATAGTCCAATATTTGGAGCATTTGATACAATTTCTTGTCAGATATGTCAAACTTCTTAGGAAAATTTTGGTTGCTATCATCAGAAAGGTGAAGTATCTTTCTAATGAAATGCTACTGGTTCTACATTGTTTAACTACTGCTCTAAGACAAAGAGTAGTAGTCTAATGAGAAAGTTCTTCCAATCATGAAAAAAATGTTACTCAGACCGGGATGGACTGCTGCCAAACTGGGATGTTCTTTCTCTTCCAGTCATAGCCAGCCGCTTTTCTTCTGTTCTATAGACAAAATATCCCTTGCACTTGGAGATACTAAGTCTAATAATAACTGTACCACATTCTTTTCCAGCTTGTAGGGCAGAATTTACTCAGGAATGTGGCAAAGTAGATGCATGGTTTTCCTGTGAGGCTCACCCTCACTTGGACACTGCTCCTGAGCTTCCTACAGACTTCTTTTTGCCTAGAAGCCCTCTTATCATGAGACTTCTTGCTTTGCCAGTTTGGAACCACACAAATTACTCTCTGCCTTCCTTTGTATTTGATAAAATAATATGATTTGTATTTGGTAAAAGAACATGGTTCATTTTTAAAGGAATGCCTGACCTGCTTTAGTGTTTTGGTGCCAGGGCTGAGAAAAAGCATGCAAGTTTTCCTGTCTGTTATTTGTATGAGTTTGAAAGATTAAATTTAGGATTTCTTCACTTGCTGAATGTGAACATTCAAAACTCCTAATACATCTGCCCGGATAGATGTGTACGTCCAGGGCAAGAATCTCCAAGCTTAATTCTAACCCCTGAGGGAAACATTAATCTTCAGAACACTTTTGACTATACTTTTTATCCTATCAGTCAGTAGGGTGTGTTTATGTTCCAGGATAAAAAGTGTAAAAGTAAAAACTACAAGTTTTTAATTCTTGCCTCGTTCTTAGGTGGACTTACACTTTTTCTTTGTGGGTAATCTTAGGATTGGTGTCTTTTTCTTCATGTTTGGATTTGCCAATGGAAGGGCGCAGAACAGGACAGAATCTATGGCTTTTTCTCAAAGTGGTCTAAAAACTTAACAGGGGTGGCAATCAGTTTTAAGCATGCATTGTCTGGTGAAACATGTGCCACCCAGAACCTTGTTAGACTGGTAGGCAGTGCCAGAGATGTGTGTAGAGAAGATGGCATTAAAAACTAAAATGCATCACAATTAGTTCATGCACTGGTGGCAATGCTGATTGTGGTGCTGAGGAATCAATTTTGAGTTATGGAGAAGAAGATTGAAAATAATATATTTTACCTGGAAAGGAAAGTGTGTGGGGATAAATCCTGCATCACACTGACTACATGTGGGAGGAATAGCTGGAATCTCAGTGGAGTTGTCTGGGACCTAAGGTGTTGATTGATTTTGACCCTTGGGTAGCTGAAAGTTGCCTTATAAGTCACTGAGATGTGTCTTTGTGCACAACTGATCTTAGCAGAAAAGATGCTGTCCTGTACTTTGTCATCTGTGTGACATTACTGTCCTTTAGCATTTAGTGGAGCCATTCTGTTAAAGTCTAAGGAGGTGCTCCAGAGACATCAGATCAAACCTTCTTCAGGTTATTTAACTACTTGAGCTCAAATAATACTTTGTTAAAAAATGACAAGCTAGGAGGTGAAGGTGAAGACCTCTCTTTTCAAACTTTTTACTCTCTTGTAATACCTAGAATGTAGGGAGTCAACTCCTGAAGTCTTGGAAAACAGGAATGCTGAAGTCCAAAGCAATATTTTTAGTTCCCTTACTGTAAGTGATACAGTGATTCCCTTATTTTTTCTTTTGTTTTCACATGCATTATTTTACATCTAAAACATATTTAGACAAGCTTATTTGCTTGTGTATCTAGCCTATTTATAGTGCTGTTTATTAAATAATAAGCCATTTTAAAATTATTTCCTTGTGCTTGTCAAATGATAATCAAGATTCTGCTAAAAAAGACTTTCACAAATATTAATAAATTATTTTGTGGAAAAGAAATGCAACATTACCCATTTCTTAATGAAATTCTAATTTAGATAAATATGTATAAGACAGGTTGCTTACACGGGTTGCATTTTTACAGTATATGCAGACAAGTGCCAAATGTTTGTTTAAAGTGTATCCATCAGTGAGGAAGAACTTTATTTCTAAAAGAAGTAAATAAAAATAAGGTTACAAGTACTGAGCTAGATTAAACTAATTTATATAAACAGAAATATCTTACTTCCAGACAGTAACTTGGTACTTGTACAGCAGCCTAGATTGTGAGGGCAGCACTTGTTCTACCAGCTTTTTCCATTGTTCAGCTGCAGGGAGCCATGGGTAATATCAGGGGTAGCACCCTCTGTTTTTTCAAGCAGACACAAGACTCAATATGTGCCTCAGAAAAGATAATGAGGAATATTTTGCTCATCCTTGGCAATACACAACCATTCTTGAACATGTCAGCAGATTGCACAAAATGGTAAAAAGCAGCTCTGTACCTACTCTGCAGAGACCTCCAGGAGACCTCTGGTGATGGCCTCTCTCTCTTTGCCATGGGGCAGGGCTGTGGATGACAGATGGCTGATTTTTGGTTCTGGTCTGGGAGGTAACTTATGCAGATTCCTTCCCTACAGGCAGAATTTACTCCTCTTAAGGTGTTTTCATATAATCTTCTGGGTTGGGCCCTACTTGGTTTGTTTTCCAGCTGTGAGAGGTGTGGGATTGTGAGGGATTGTGCTGCATTCTCCGTGAGTAAGGACAGAGGTCTTGTATGCAGATTGCAGCTCAGCAGAGTCCTGAGTGTTTGATTCTTGCAGTTGTAGTAGCAAATCTTTTTGAAGTGAGTTGTTTACAGTTCAGTTCTTGTTTGTTAGAAAGAGTGCTATGGTTTTACAATTTTTTTATGGAAATACATGAAATTACTTGAAAGTTAAAGGAATTCTGTTCAGTGATGAGAGGTCTTACATGTGTTTATTTTTCCTCTTTTGAGTAAGCTGAATGACCTATATTTAACTGCAGTTGAGTGCTCTTCAGTGAGTAGATCCATCCATTCTCTAGAATAAAACATCCACAATAAAATCCACCCATTCTCTAGCATGAGACAGAGCTCTGGAGCTGTGCTAGTGTAAGCTAGCTGGGGAATACTTGGCCATGGTGCTTTATCTCCAGAGCAAAATGACAACTTTGCTTTGCAGAGATGGTTTGCAGTTCTGTTTCACCAAGCCTTTTTTGTTAACTTTTTTATCCCAGATTATCAAGGATTAAATAATTCCAGAAATCCATCAATGGATGACTGACTTTGAAAGTGCTTGGGGTTTTCCCTTAAAATTGTAAACATGAGGGGTTTTTAAAATTGTATTTGTCTTGTATACCAAGGAGAGGTATGTTACAGGATAATATCTATGTGTTGCTTATTTCAAGCAGAAATTTATTTGAAGTGTGCAAATATTCTTGATCAGAGACTCTTAAAATACAGTTGATTTTGGGATCATGTGGTGATTCTCCAGAGTAATGTTCCATGCTTCTGGTTAAATACAGTTTTGTAGTTTTGCTTGTATGTGCTGCTGGGTCAGTCAGGTTCCAGAGCCATATCTGTCTTTCATTAGATGTCCAGTAAAGCTCATTTGTTTGGTTTGACTTGGAAAACCTCAAACTTTAACCTTTGAGTATTTCTGTACAATCTCTATCCATCAGTATAGGATGGATATTGAGACTGATTAGTCTGCAAATTCCTCAGGTAAACAATGACACTGCTTTCAGAGGAGAACATGAATATTCTAGAGGCTCTCCAGATCTGTGAGGCAGATTACAGATGAAGTTAATTTTTAAAAATGTATTTTGTTTATCTGATTTAGAATGCAAAGCCTTAAATTCTTTGATAAACCTGGCTGCTGTACCTTTTTCTTCTATTCCACTGTCATTAACAATGATAAGTATCTTTGACCAGAAACCCAAGGTTACAGGTGTAAGTCAGTGGTTGACCACTGTGTGTGTTTTGTGTATGTTCAGAGCCTTTAGAACAACATAAAAAAGATCATCCACTGTCAACCCCTCTGCCTTAAGTAGGGACACATTTCACTAAACCAGGCTGCTCAGAGCTTCATCCAACAATTAGTCATTGCTGTTAGTCACTAATTGCTGTTATAATGTTCTTACCAAAAAAGATCCTTCAGAGCAGATAGTGTCTGGTCTTGTTAAAGGCTCAGTCACAAGTTTTATGTGCTTGTGTCATGTATAATTGTATTAAATATTAGTAATATCAAAAATTAGTCATAAACATATTGATGCTGAAAATTTCCAAGTGAAGAACACTTGCAATGACAAGTATATACTGAAGGTATGTGAGGCAAGTGATTCCCACACACCAGGAAAAGAGTGATTCTTGCTTAAGACTTGTGTTTCACTGCCAGGTGTGATAACTGTGCTGCTCAGATGAGTTTGAGTGCTGGGTGCAAGGCAGAACTCAAGCCCAAAACTAAAAGCAGGAAACATCCTGTCTTCCCTTAATAGCAGCAGCTATTTTGGCTTGTCCGCATCAGCTACCATGCAGTTTTCTGTTTCACCTCGTGCCAGCTGTTCACCACATGAGGATGCAGTAGAATTTGGGGATTAGTGTTCTGCCAGATTAGAAAAGAGGTGATTTTGGCTGGGTGAGTGAGTTGGGTGTGGTTTACTACATGTTCAGATGAGCTGTAGTGCACACACAGGACCAGCATCAGGGGAGAGGGTTGCATCCCATTAAAATGAGAAACTGTTTGTTAAGCATAGATGGCATGCAATCTTTTTGTTTAAAAAGCAACATCTCTCCAAGGAAGAAAGGAGCAGGGCTTTTAATGTTTTCAGTAATTGCTAGACAGGATTTTAAACAGGAAAAGCTCTTTTCATTTCAATTACTTAATGGAAAAAAAAAATCTTGTAGTGTGCAAGTGTCCAGTCTTCTGCTGGGCTTTTTTCCCTCTTCATTGACTCCTGCATGTATATGTAAAGATCTCTTCTTTTGTCATACATACATGTTAGCATAACTGCTTGGGAAAATTTCATCCCATCTAAAACCTACTTATGCCCATTTCAGTTTTCTTTTACTACTTTAGTGGACTTTGAGAGTCAAAATCACTAAAAAAACCCAATATTGATTGAACAGGTAGATAGTTAGGAGGGTTAGGAAGGAAACCACATACACACAACCCCTCTCTGTTTACTTTATTTCCAAGGCTTCTGTCAGGAAAGATGGTGACCAAACTTCTCTTGTTGTTAATGGAATTGAGTGAAAGTGGCATGCACTTTATTTCAGCCTATTTGACTTAGACCAGCACTGTGTTTTAACCAGGCTTTGTGGTGCACAAGAAGACCAGACTTCAGCATGAGGCAAGGAGCACACACATTATGAGTGTTTAGTATAACATGAATTCACACTTGGTGAGCTCTTGCCATTCAGGAGCATCTGCTTTCAGAATCTGCAGGTGAATAGGGGTTGTGTGCAATGCAACTGCCCTGGTTTGCTAAAAGAACGTGTGAGGTGTCTAAAACCTGACACAGTAGTTGATTGCCTTCAAATCATTTTAGCATGGATAGCATTTGGATATGTAAACATCCACAAAGTTGAAGTATGCCCTTTTTTTTGAAAAATAAAAAATTGCTGCACATAAGAGACATGATGGAAGATGTGTGCAGTCTATACAATCTTCTAGCAGTGGATTGAGACCAGTGGCACTTCCCCGAAAAAATAAATTACCCGAAATTTGCAGCACATTCATATTCAATTTCATCACAGCAGATGCTCATTAGTATGTTGTTATTAATTGGTATTCACTTTAGGTTTTGTTTAAAATGAAGATAATAATTAGGTTTTAATTACTGCATCTTTCTAAGGGGGGGAGGGGAGGAAATGCCTCTCAAAGCACTGAAGTATTTCCTGTATGCTTTGCTCCATTACATCTAAGCCTTGAAAGACTTCCTAAGACACATTTTTCTGCCAAGAGACTTCTTTTCTGTTTCCTTTTATTTCTTTCCTGTTTTTAAAATATTAAGGATTTGTTTGATGGACATACTGAATAATACCACAGTAGTAAGAGCCACTATTCTTTTTAATCAAAATTATAAAAAAGGCTTTTCACAAAAGTAACTCTCTCAAGCAGCTGATTAATGAAGTGGTGCCACTGTTTTGTATTATAATTAATTGAAGTAATACAAATAACTTCTGTAGCCTGTGGAAATTATCTCTTTTGCAAAGCAGTCTATTAGAGTTAGCAAACTAAATGGTGGATTTCTTTGGTGGATTTTATTAAATTTCTTACTACCTTTATCATCCTTAAAACCATAGGTGACACAACAGTAAGCAAAGAATACGCCATAGGGAGGGCTTGAAGACATGGGAGAGAGTCAGGTGAACAAGGCAGAAGGGCAGAAAAAGTGAGGATGCAGAAAAGACTTAAAGGGTTTTGAGTGTGGCAGGACTATAGAGAAGTATAAGGATTTGGGAGATGCCAGAGAATAAATGAAAGACTGCAGAGTAACATGAGTAAAGAGTTTTGAAGAAGCATTGACCATCATGTATTTGGTTAATGCAGGAATTCACAGTGAAGTTTCATGCAGGTAACGACAGGACAAGGGGGAGCAATTTTAGCAGAGGGTATATTTAGGTTAGGTGTTCTGAGGAAATTCTTTACTGTGAGGGTTGTAGGCACTGGAACAAGCTGCCCAGGGAAGCTGTGGATCCCCCATCCCTTGGAAATGTTGCAGACCAGGTTGGAATGGGCTTTGAGCAACCTTGTGGAAGCAGTCTAGTGGAAGCTGTCCCTGCCCATGGCAGTGGGGGATGAAATTAGATTATCTTTAAGATGCCTTCCAACCCAAACTGTTCTATGATTCTAAAATTAATCTAAATAAGGACATCTAGTTGTCTGACCTGTTTAAATGCACACTTTCAAGATATGGAGGTTTTGTGTGCTGGTTAAAAGATGTTTTGTGAAATTGCACTGCATCCAGATGAGTAAAACAGCAGCACTAGGATCACTAGTTCAGTCTTCTGCTGCCTTGCTGTTCTGAGTTTCCAGCAGCTTTTCCTTCTGTCTTTCCCTCTTTTCCTGATTTCTTACCTCATTCTCTAGGTTGCTGTGCTGCCCTTCAGTACTGAGTGGGTTTTAGAGGCTGGTGTGTTTCCCTCTTGGGTGCCCTCCCAACAGGAGGAAGGACAGTGAGGCATCCCAAGTGAAATTCCTTGGAATGTAATTTAAACTAACCAGCATCGAGGGAGAAGCCTTCTAATATCAACACCTTAATGCAGCTGCCACCAAACTTCCTAAATAACAGAAAAGCTGCTGAGAGATTGGAGATTGTGCATCTTGATTTCTCCTCAAAACTGCCCTGTGTTTAGGGTGGGAAGATGGCAACCAATGGTTAAATCTTCCCAGGACCCCTTAATTTCTGGAAGTTGAGCTTTTGCAGTTCTAAAAAAGAGGAGGAAAGGTGGACACTGGCTATTTTTTTACTCTCTCTCTTTTCAGATTAGGAAAACCAGTTTCTATCCTCACAACTTGTTAGAGAAGGGTTACTTTCCTTTGGAAAAATCCTTACTCTTTGACTACACTTTTTTTGGAGCAAGGGAGC
>NC_080431.1:107160758-107193258 GCF_028018845.1 Melospiza georgiana
GAGGAATGTCATTATATGGAACAAAAGTGCAAGAGATGAACTTGAAAGGTTTTAATTGTAGTGTGGTCTCGATGAATCTCATGTCTATTCAAGCAATTTCTGGAGCACAGAACAGTGGCAGTGATAGGAGAGCATCCAGGTGTGCTCTTTGGAACTAGAGGAATAGCAGAGAGGCTTGACATAACTGGCCTTCAGACCATTTAATTGAGTATCATATTCTACAGGTACACATCTGCAGATTTTTGAACTGCATGTGTTCATGTACTAATGTGCAGTAACCTTCACAGATGTGTAGAGCAAGGTGATGATGCAGCTGTAAAGGTGTATATGCACTTGTTCTTATTTGGGTGAGACATTCCCAAATTATGGAACCACAGATGGAGTGGGAGGAGGGGAATACAGGCAAGCACCTGTACTCATAAAAAAAATAGACATTAATTATTTTTTTCTTAGTTCATTGTATTGTACCAAAATTATTCCTTTGTCTCCTCATTCTTATGATTTCCATTTTCTTGCTAAGGCATCATTGTGATATGTGTATCTATAAGAATGGATAAATGTATTTTAAGTTTCTGTAAGAACTTACAAGTTCAGTTGATTCATGTAAGTGTTTGGTGTAAATTGTGAGGAAAGTATAGAGGTGTAATAAGGACACTGTAATAATAATTCCAAAAGCTGACATGACTAGAGCATATAAACATAAACTGTTGGAAGAAACCCAAATAGAAATAATCACTTTTTAATAGTGGACTTAGAAATGAGTGCAGGAGACACACTTTTGGGTTGGGTTTTTAATTGCTGTCTTCTTACATTGCAGTATTCTGACAAGGCCCTGTACACTCAGCTCTGCTTCTACCGATACATTTTTGATGTGGACTATGCGATGGATAAAGTGGTTACTGAGGAAGAGAGAGGTATGTGTAAATTTTTAATTAATTAACAATGTTTCAGTAGCAATTTGCATGCTAGACACTAGACCTACTGTACTCTTCAAATCTGAACTATGAGGCTGTAATCTAAAATATAAAGTAGAAGAAAGTATGAATTTAAGAATCCCCTGTGAAGAGGGGAATGTGTTCAGTCAGAGTTCACCACTTTAAGAATATGTTATATGCCCCCTTTCTGCTTTTGAAGTTACTGTGTTTTGGAAAATGTGCTTTTCTTGCATGTTACACACTTAGAGAAATCCCTTTGCTTGAAGGACATGTTACCTTCAGTAAACAGATTAATTAAAATATGTGCATAATTAAAATTTACATTCAACTGTTAGTATTGAAGAGACACTTTTTATCAGGGAGAAAAAATGAGGACACAAGAAAAGCAGTAATGCTAATTGTCTGCAGACCTCTCTAAAATAAAATAGAGATTAACCTGATCTTAGGAAGATTTTTTTGTCTTCTCCCAATTACCATAACATTTCTGAACTAAGACATTTCTAAGCTGTAACGGATCAATGGGTTTTGTGCAGCTAAGTGATTTTCAAGCTGACAGAAGAACATTTCTGAGAGTGGGCTAATGCTTGGAATTGTGAAAAAAGGCATGTTTGGGTCCCACCACTGAAGCATGATGTCCACAGAGAGCACTGGGCTGTGTCCTCTGTGGATCTGGAGGTGCCTCTGGGGAAAAGGTGCTGCTGTTGGGACTGTCTGTGTTCTGATGGCTGCTCTGCTGTCAAAAACATCCCAACCCCTGCCCTGCTTCTGCACTTAAGTTACTGGGTGATGAAAAGAGATTAAATAAAATTCAGTACTTCTAAATGTTATTTTGATAAGCCACATAAGGAAATGAAAATAGTGTAACCTCTTAGCTAAAACCTGCTCAAATAAGCAAACAGGCTGCTTTTGGCCTCTTGGACTTATGTTTCTTCTTGCAGAGGTTTTCATTTCCTCTCCTGATTGCTCTGAGTCAGTGAACTCACTCTGGTGCTTGCATTTCACAGTAGCTGTGTACATCCAAGGAGGTCCCAGTGTGTAGCCATGTCAGTCTGATACATCTCTGGAGATGTACTAAGGAATGTTGTGGAGTGGATGCTGCTGGTGGCTGAAACCAAACTGTGTGTAGATCTCTCACCCAGTACAAGGGCATAAGAGTAGAAATCATCAGTAGAGATCATGTCATGGTTGGTTACATCCACTCCCCTTCTACAGCATTCCACTCCATTTTTCAGGACTGCAAGTTTCTGGAACTTCATTTGGAAATCTGTGAGTGGTTCTCACCCCTCAAAGGTGCTTCTCCTTTTGCTGCCCTTCCAAAATGTGTTTCAGCCTATTGATCTGTGGTGATTAAAAATTCACTATAATTTTCATGTTCTAACTTTTTTGTGGCTATTTGTGGCCATTCACTAAATGTTTATTTGTTTTACTTTCCTGATGTTCTCTGCTATGCTTTTGGAAACAGTGATGACATCTCTGTTTTGTTTTGACACTAAGGCAGAGACACTCTTAGATTTCTTTAAGAAGAATTGGTCCCTGCTGTATGATTCTCCCTCTTAACACCTTTGTGTGCAGTCTTTTCTAGGTTGAATTAGTCTTTGGAGTATGAAAATGTAGAAATTATGTGGTATTTCAGATGGTATTTCTCCAGTGTCTTGTACACTGGGTCTGTGTATTTGTTGGATTTATGTCTTGTGGTGCTCTCTTGAGCCACCTACACCCTGTTCATAGCTGCTCATGTCATCAGCTTCTACTGAAGTAATGATAGAAATCCTGAGGTTTGAGAGGCTTTCTTTTCCTCCTGTCATTTCAGAAGCATGAGTTTATTAAAATCTTAGGCTCATGCCACTTGTTTTACTTAATTTTCCTGGTTTCATTAATTTTTGACTGCTTAATCTCATTTATAATATTAGACTTCAAGGTTAATAAATTCTCTCTGAAAAATAGTATGGTGGCTTCTGAATCCACGTAATTTACCACCTTCTGCTTTAATGGGAAAATCTTTCTTGGACCCTGACTGCTAAGTTCAATAAAATTAGTTTTCAAAGTAATTCTTAAGGAATTGTAAGAATTCTAGTAGGTCTTTTTTCTCTGGACAGTTAACCTTTCAGCATGGTGTATTTTTCACTTTTTTGTAGCTGTTGGAAAATTATTCTATTATCTTCTTCAGCGAGCCAGTGATTTCAGTCTTGGTGTTGCAGCAGGAGTCAAGGCCAGATAAATTAAATCTCTTCATTTTCCTTTGACAATTGGTTCTCTTCAAAGCAGTTGGCTTTGTGGGTGTGGTAAACCAATGTATAATTCTGTCCTGTTTTTCATATCTCTTTTGGCAAGAGGATATTTTTCTACAGTATATGCAGAATTTGACAATAATTATCCATGGATATTTGTGTCAGTGTCCTCTGTTTTCTTGTAACATATTTTACTGATATACTACACTTTATGTAGGATTAAATAATTTTCATGTACAATTTTTGTTGTAGGTCTGAAATGGAAATCTGATGAACTCTCCTTTATAACATGAAGCTAGAGTTTATTTTCCCTTGTAACAAAAAAGATTTTGTTTCCATGCCATCATTCACAAGCCATTTTGTCCTTGATCTGTGATCAGTGTCTTTGTCAAAAATGGTGGCAAAATTTAAATGTAGGTTTTGTATGTCTTCGGTATTTTCAGTCTCCTCTTTGTATGTGACTAAACCACTGCTTGACTGTTGTTTTGATTTTCCTTTGGGGAGAATTTTTGCTTTGTTTTGGGTCATTGTTTCTTGAAGCCCAAATTGCATAGACTTTGTTGTTTCTACCTCTTATTGCCATTTTCCCTGAATTTTTAAACACCAGTTCTTCTTTTTTGTAGATTCTGTTTATTCCTATTAGCAGCTTGTCTTGGAATGTTCTTCTTTAAAAAGAAAAAAGTTTTGATGGCTGAAGATTGAAGATATAAATCTGTTTTCCACTGTAGTTTGAAGGAATTCATGTCTTATCTCATTCAGAACCTTGAGATTTTGCTACTAGTTCACTTGCATTTTCTGTTCTTGCCTCTTCAAAATACAGAATCTTAATTACAGAGCAGGTTGTGTTTCTTCAGCTATTTATACTGAAGACCCACACTATTTGTTGAAATTAAGTCTAAAATAATAATTGTGAAATCAGTGGGAGTTCAAAAAGATATCCAAGCTGCTTCCTTTCCCTGCTAGAAGATCAATACCACAGCCTACTTTTTACAGATGGACTAAATTTAAAAATCCTCTGGCAATGCTGGTTCAACAACTTGGCAAGCTGTACACACAGTTTCCTGTGGTGTTTGGTGTTTTCACTGTACTTACTGTAGAGGGCTGGTTTTGGTATCTGAGGTGAATTTTGCTTTCTGAAGCTTATTCTGTGCATGATGGGTGATACACTGTTCTCTTAGTGAGTTTTACATATTTAAAACATGCAATGCTGTATTCTAAGTCTCTTTCAACTCCTAACCTGTTTTGTTGAGGAACAGCAGGAGAGTTTTCCACTTCTCTTTGTGTTTGGTGGTTGGTTTTTTTGTTTGGTTGGTTGGTTTTCGTTTTTTGGGTTTTTTCCTAGACCTCCAGTAGTTCAGGCCTACCACAGAGGAATACAGCAAAAGGATTAATTAATATGTTTTGCAGACTCTACTTCTGCTTATTTATACTAGTGTGATGATTAGAACATCATTCACTCATGTTTTATTTGAGATCTACTGTAATCATTAGATATTGTTCCATCTTTTTCCTGTAAGAATCAAGAATAAGCTGACTGGTCTATGTGATGTTTTCTTGTTTCAGTGACTGGTAAAGTTAGCATTCAATTATACCACTCAGGAATATTTGGATTATATATTTATGGGTCTTTTGTCCTATTATTAATACTAGCATTTCTTTTCCATACTGATGTTTCCTTTCATCTGGAAGTTTAAGGTCTGTTATGATGATACAATTTAATAGAGTTAACATTGTGATACAGTGCAAGGTTCTTTGTTGTCATACTACAAAAAGTGAAATTCTGAAAATTCTGGGCTATCTTTCTAAATTAGGAACTGTTGCACAGTTAGTATTAGGTTAAAAACCAGTTTAATTTTTAATATTGCTATTCCCAAGCCCCTAATTTAAGATACCAGTAATACTAGAAGGGCTGTTTGTTCTCAATTATTTTTTTAATCTCAAAAGGAAAAAATGCTCTATTGTAAGTAGCAACATACTCAGCATGTTTTCAGCACTTTCTGACAGGCTTTAAAGCTGGGCTGTGGGTTTAATCAGACTTTGCTACTTAGGTGAGCAAGCAGAGCAGTGAAAAGCAGCAGGAGTAGCAAAGTAGTAGCATCCTCTCTTCATGTAGATGAAAAAGGTTAGGCCAACTATCAGTGATTTTGAACATCTGAGGTTCAAATACAGGAGTGTGCTCCCTCTCTGTGCTCTAACTTCAGAATGGAAACCAATGTCTTTTTATGGCTATGTCATCAGGAGATCAAAATAGAGTGTAGTAATCTTTATCTCATTATTCCATTCAAACATTGGCATTGTTAAATATTCAAAGATATTACTGTTTTCATTTTGCTCCTACTACAGTAAAATGAAAACCTCTGAAAGCAAAGAGAAATGGAGCCCCCATAAAGTCACTACAGCTACTGTGCCTTGCACAGATGTCTCCAGTTTCCCCTGACATCATCTGACATCAAATAGAACATAAGGATGCTGCAATCTACTTAGTCCCAATGCATTAGTATCCCTGAGGCTGTTTCTGGTGCTGTGATCTTTTTGGGGAAATAGGATCCTTGTCTGTTCCATACAGTAGAAAGGGGCTGGAAGCTACTGCCCTTCAGCTGCCCCATTTCTCTGAGAGGGAAGGTCACAAATGTTGTTTGCAAGATATTTGAGTGTTTCAGAGACAGAAAGTGCAGAGCTGCTGTGGTGGATTCTTTCCCAGAATATATTTAACAACCCATGGAGGTTTGAATCTGAAAAGTCTCAGCATATCCTCTTAATGGATAAGCAGAAGAAAGTGAGGGTGGGAGGAAGATAACTTTGGGAAAAGCAGTTAAATATTCCTGTGTAGCAGGGAGACCTACATCTTTGAGGTATATGCCACTTTGTGGAAATAGAATGTAATTGTTTTGATCATATACTTACAGGCTGTGGTTTTGTAAAACCAAATGCATATTCAAAGGATGTTTTCATGCTTTTATTACAGCTTCTTGTCTGCACCTCACTCCACCCTTCCATGCAAACATCAAAAATCCCTATTTTACTTTATGGATGAATAAACTGAAAAATTATGTTGGGAAAAAAGAAACTCTTCTGGGCTGTTAGACCTAGATGTAAAAAAAAATGAGTTCTGAATATTTGTGTGAATCCTGTCAGTTCAGTGGTGAATGTTTTTCCTCACTGTGTTCATAACTTGGTGTGTGAAGTAGCAGACTGGAGTGATTTTTTTTTTTAATGGAAGACTTTTTGTAAATAAGAAGAATTTTCCATGTTTTTATCAATATACAGACAGAAGACTACAGCAAAGTGCTTGTTGCAGTAGTTAAGAAAGGGGATACAGTTTTCTACATGTGAGTTCCAGTGGACTATAAGGAAAGATTGTATCAATTATCTAGGTGTGTCTCTGTGTGTGCATTTATTTGTGAGATGGCAGCAGCTGAAACCCGGCCTGTCCCTTTTCAGAAGGAGCAGTTCAATAAAAAAACATTTCTGATGCCATCACACCTCCAGGCACCATCACTAAGACTTCAGTTCACTGTAGTGATCTCCACATCCAAGCAAATAAAAGCTCCTCTGCACATTTGCTGTCAAGTACTTTGTCTTCCAATCATGTTGTTTTGAAGAGACTGTAAAATAATAATTTTCAAGAATTTAATCTGTCTTTCTTCAAAAGCACTTGTTCATTTTTCCTTTAATGTGTTGTTTTGAAGCTAAAGACTTGTGAACTTTTTTCTTTTTAATTTGAGTTCACTGTTTCTCGAGATTTCTTGAGTGTTTTTAAATCTAACTTTTTTGGAAAGCAAAAACTGAAAATTATGTGCAATAGGGTTTTTGAGCCTTTTGATGTAATATATGGCGGTTAGATTATCTTTAAATCTTAGGTTATCCTCCCCTAATGATTGTGCCTTTTTTATTGCTGTTAGACATTTTTAAGATCTTAAGTGTAATGTTTTCTCCATTCTGTTTCTGATAATGTTGTCTTTTAGTTAAACCTACAAAATCTAAATAACCCCATTAACATTGTACATTTCTATAACCCTTTCTTTGAGCATAAAATATCTTGGGTTGGTACACCTCTCTTGGAGTTGTTTTCTCTACTTGTGAAGGAAATAAATAGAAATAATGAGTTAAAACTGTTATAAAATGTCTTCAGTGTGGAAAATCTGTGGCACGAGAAGAGTGCATTTACTGTGGCTCAGACATTAAAAAAAGGGTTTTGATTAATGAAGACTTTTTTCCCTTGCACATTGTATTAATGTTGCAGATGGATGAAGTAGTGGCTTAGCTAAATTCTGACTCCTCATAAATTGGAATGGTTATTTGACCATGGGGTTTTTTGTATGTGGGAAAAAGTGAACAGAAATACCTTCTCATTTGCACTTCAGGATTTTTTTGCTACTCAAGTATGAATAGGTGCAGGTCAGCTTGTCATCTCTAATCCATGAATGGTGTCATCTGCCTCTTCCTTTATCACTTCTCTTGTGAGTTTCTCTAAACAGAAAATATTTCTGAAACCGTTGTTTCTTCACTGTTTCTTTTCTGTCTGAAACACTGACATTTTAATTATAGAGACCTTTGTCTTTGTGGTTTCATCTGCTTAGTAGTAAAGTTTGGGGTTTGGTTTTTTTTGATGGGGATCAGTTCTGCTGTTGTTCACTGCAATCCAGAAATGACAGCATTTTAGTGACTTCAGCTTCTCACAGCAGTTGCTTTTTTTCTGCAGAGAAAAGTGCAAGACTAGCATGTTTTTCCTTTTAGAAGATCCAAAAGTTTTATGGATCTGATGATGCTAAAAAAAAGTTACAAATTCCTGTGTTTTAGATACCAGAATTCTGACATCAATGCTACTTCTAAAAAAATTATTTTAGTAGAAATTGGAAAGATAAATGTAAACAATTTAACTCCGTAAAGTGCATTCAGTATGTCTGCCTAGGCATCAGAAAGATAATGTAAAGCTAGGGCTTAAAGAGATTTTTAAAAAGATACAATTATCTGTATGATTTTTAAGTCTCATAAGAAATGTATTTTAGAACTTGCCAGTGATGGCTTATAATCACTTTGATATTTTGAGGAAAATGGTAGCTTTAAACAGATGATACAGAATTTATTTTTAAAAATGTATTGTGCTTATACAGTTGATGGCTTTTATTTCCATAATGTTTTTTACTACATAATTATACATCTTAATTACGTAATTACCGTCATAATTATTATGTAATTACATGTAGTTCCACTAATTACAAAATCAGGAAGTGTAATTATCTACTAAAAACTTTCTGAAATCTTATTTGTTCACTAGAGATTATTTAAAAGACCAGTGACCTACTGAAGATGGTGTGCAGTGTCGTACTTCACACCAGCACTGTCTTTCCCCTTCCACATGGGCAGTGGGGTTTGGCAGGGCTCTGGAAGGGCTTCCATGTCTTTAATTATGACTTGCCTTGATAGGAGGTTGTGGAACTCAACTGTGCTGCCTGCAAATTTAGAGCTTCTTAATTTTTGCTGTTGATGCCTCCTGTCTCTAAATGTAAAGACTCTGTAGCTGAGCGCCCAGGAGGTTGCAGGGTTTGAGTGAACACCTTTGGGACATTGTTTGTATTCTGGTTCAGGTGTTTGGGGTCAGGTGTAAAGATACTTGATAAAGTTTGTTTATGGCCATTTATCTGTGGAGTGAAAGCTTGACTCCACAAAAGGTAAAGGGAATGCAGTTGATTTCTCATGCCCAAAGATTTCTTTTATTGCATAGAAGTGGTTTTGAAAAAATTGTTTTTCTGTACTGATATACACTTACGCCTGTATGTTGTTTCATTACTTACTATTGCATGTTCTTGATTATAAATTTGTCCTGTCATGCAGTTTGAAACCAAAAATAGTTTACTGCATGTTATTGAGGAGTAAAATTAATATTCAGGACAATCAATGGTTCTTTTGTCTTGGTGTTGTATTAAAAGAAGATAGTTACTTTACTTTCTATATGTTAAATAAATCATGTGCTACCTTTAGTAGTTTGAATGAAAAGAGCATTGTAAAGTGTTAGTGTTGGTGGTCTGGTTTTGTTCTGTAGCACTGTGATGTATCAAAATGGCATCAGAGATACAGAGCTTTTTCTCACATGCATTATGACAGCAATCATTCATTTATTATGTCACAGTATTAAAATCACCAAGAAGAAGTACACCTCCAGTAACAGAAAGCAGAATTAGTATGAAAGGGATAATTTTTAAAAAGTGAACACTAGTTGTGATACTAATAAAAGGGAAGAAAATTGTTAGCTATGTCAGAAGGGAAGTGGTGAAAAAGAAGCATGAAGAAAGGGGGGCACTGAAATACTGAAATTTCTTTGGAACACCTCAAGACTTAATACTGTGTTGCACATGTATCAGAGTGTAATTTTTCTGTGCTTGTTACATAAGGCAACTGTTTATTGAATACTTGCCAAAAGCTGTTCTTAGCTCCCAAACTTGGCCTGGGTTTGCAGTTGATGTGAATGTCATCTTCTTGATGTTAAATGTAATTACCTCAGCTCACATCTCCTAAGCATATGAGTCCTAAAGAGAAATTGTCTCCAAACCCATTTAAATTATATGGACCATTAAAAGAAACACGTGGAGTCATTATTTGTGAAAACAGGAGCCTTAGTTAATCTCCAAGATTTAAATTATTGCTGCAAATAAAATTATGTTAATTATTATACTCACTGAAGTATAATAACTGCACGGGAGACATTTCTTTTGAAAATCTTTCTGTATCCTCAACAAACAAAGGATTTCTATCAAATACATTATGAAAATATAGTTATGCTCTCTTCTCTAAGAAATGGATGGAGATAATCTCTTCTTTTTATTAGGGACTAGTAAGCCATGTAGAGAATAGCATAATGGAAGATTTTTGTTTTATTCCATAGGGGACACAAAAATGATGCATGATATATGTATAAACATACAGCACAAGGCACAAGACAAAGAAGTGTCTAAATGCAGCTTAAATTTGGTGTATTTAAATAAAAAAATACTGCCTTCCATAAAGGAGTGTACCATTTTTGCCATCTCTACATCAGAACATTGTGGTGGTATCAACTGATCCCAATTGATGTGTTTCTGGAGGAGCAGGGGCAATGGAGCACTTGAAGTCATGGGTGTAGATGCCTTGAAAATAAGCAATGCACAAGACAGTGTTGGAGTAAATATTCCAAAAAAGAAATACTTCTTTGTCTCCTGGGCAGAGCCTCCACTTGCAGTTTTCAAGTCCCTCTAAGCAAAGCCATGCTCATTCTGTGACCTTTGTGGTTATTTTGGCATTGATCTCATTCTAACAATCCATCTACCAAATTTCATGTTTCAGTCTAATGTGATTGTCTTTTGAGAACAGATTAGTTGTCTGTGACAGGCCAAAATGTGGTTCAGCCTTCAAAAAAAAAATTACAGAAGGATGTTCTCCCGTCCTGGCTTGTCCCTCTTCTGAGAGGGGACCGAGATGGGTACAAGGGGCAGCGGGTCAGGTCAGGGAGCTCTTTGTTTTTATGTGGCAGAAATAGGTTGGGAAGAAGTTGATTTGATCCTGCAAGGATTACAACTGTTAAATGCATATCAAAATGTTTTCCTATCTTATATTATTTAACTCAGAATATAATAATGTAATTGTTTTGACATGAAAACGTTACGTACTGTAGTATTTCCATTTATCTTTAAATAGACATTTTTCACTTTGTGAGAGATGCATGCAGTAAGACAAAACAAAAAATGAATAAAAAGAAATGAGTGACAGCCAAGCTAGTTTATTTATATTATAAAAACAAATAATATTTGACATTAATAGAATTTTACAGGCTTGTAATTAAAGTATTTAGCTAGTTATGGTATTGTTTTTTATTTCTAATGTGACAATATATGTTCCATAAACTAAAAGTAGCACATTTGTCAGATTAATATTTTAATTTGAGATTCTGCTTCCTAGCCATGGTAGAGGGTGATAAAGCATTAAAGAGACTTTTTCTTAATAGAGCTGAGCCTGTAGTTTAAAATTTACTAAATGAAAAATAGTGGTGAGTGACCAAAACCAAAGTAGTTAACATACTTAGAAAGAGCATTAACTGCCATGTTTTTGAAGAGTAATGGTGAACTATAGTAACCAGAAACGTGATGTGGAATATTCCATACTTTAAATTTTGTATTGTACAAGAATTAATGGGTTTGACATTGGTTATCGTGAATGCAGTGGCATGATAACTTGAGACTAATTCAGTTATTTTGAGTATTAATTAATTTAAGAGACCTAAAGTGTGGCTTCTTGTTTGGAAACAAGTGCCGTGTATTTTTTGAGCACTCTTGGGGATGGTGGCTCCACCATGTCCTTGGGCATCCAATTCCAGTGTTCAGCCACTCTTTCAGTGAAGAAATTTTTCCTGGCATTCAACCTGAACCTCCCCTGGTGCAGCCTGAGGCCATTCCCCCTTGTCCTGTCACTGGTTACCTGGGAGAGGAGCCAACCCTGGCCTGGCTACACCCTCCTGCCAGGGAGTTGTAGAGAGCAGTGGGGTCTCCCTGAGCCTCCTGTTCTCCAGGTTTAACACCCCCAGCTCCCTCAGCTGCTCCTGGTCAGGAGTCATGCACCAGATCCTTCTCCAGCTTTGTTCCCCTTCTCACGACACAGTCTAACCAAAAAGAGAAAGAAACAGAGGTTCTAATTTGAAGGTTTATTTTGTGAAAGTCTGGATACAGGTTTAATGCCACTATTTCTATTCTTTCCATTTCTGTTCTCCAAAGATTTATCAGCTGTTTCCCAGTTTAAGCCCTATTTCAGTTACCACAATGATGGAAGCAACCATAAAGGACACAAATTAAACATCTTTTTCATTTTTCCAAAAAAACAGGAACTCCAATAAAATTGAGAAATTACAATGAAGTGTCAATGCCTTTTTGAACTTTTGAATACAGTCTGAGGCCTTTGCTTCCTTTTGGTTTTATTGTTTTATTTTTTTTTTTGTTCTGGCAAATTTTGACCAGGAGAAGTATTCAGTCAGGAGCTCCTGTTTAGACAAAACATGCATTTTATTTCAGTATTTAGTCTGTTAACATAGGAGCATGTCAGTATTTTCTACCAAATACCAAAAAGTATAATTTTTGTTCTGTTAAGGCATTTAACACTAGCGCTTTCTGATACATACATGTGTTCTCTGTCATGCAAGTGACTGCTAATGGTGCACTGACCCATAGGGACAACAAATGTGCTTTGTTTCGACCTGAGCCTCCAGGACCCCCTTTTGCCTGTGGTGTCTGGGCTTTGGGGCAGCTCTGATGTGTCTGACTGCTGCTGTCAGTGCTTCTCCATTTCCAGGCATCTCTTCTGCCCTGGCAAAAACCTCTCCCGCTCGCGTGGGTCCTGCATTTGCTCAGCTCTCCCAGCAAAGAATCACAGAATGGTTTGGGTTGGAAGATCACAGCAAAGAATCACAGAATGGTTTGGGACCTTGAAGATCACCCAGCTCCAGCCTCTCTGCCAGGGACAGGGAACCTTCCACTAGACCAGGCTGGCCACCCAGCCTGGCCTTGGACACTTACAGGGATGGGACATTCACAGCTTCTCTGGGCAACCTGTGCCAGTGCCTCACCACCCTCACAGTAAAGAATTTCTTCCTGATATCTAATCTAAACCTGCCCTCTGAGTGTGAACCTATTTCCCCTGTCCTGTCAGGACATGCTCTTGCAAACAGTCTCTCTTCAGCTTTCCTGTAAGTTCCCTTTAGTGCATTCTGGTTTTCCTTCTTCCAGTTCTAGTAATGGCTTTTTAGAGGGGAAATACAATAATTTTGATAGATTCTTGAGAAGTGATAGGCGTGCTGGGCTTTCAGGAGCCCTCATCTTCACACTTTTTTTATTTAAGTAAAGACTGTTCAGAGATCCTTTGGAAATAGCTTTCAGTTTCCTGCTCCCATCAGCATCCATTGGCACCTGCTGCATGTTTTACACCCCTGTCCCTCCAGGCATTGAGGTGCTGGTGCTTTACTGAAATCCCTTGGCTGCTCTTGGATTGGCATCCTTTACCAAAAAATGGATATGAGAGGAAGGTGACAGTACACCCAGACAGAAGTTTCATGAGGATAAAAGTTTCACGAGTTTGCAGAAGTTTCATGAGGATAAAAGAAGGGTAAGATGCAACCACAGATTACCAGTGTAAGGTAATCCTTATCCCTAATACTCCATGGTAAAGCCTTACATTACACACTCATATGTCAGGATGCCTTGCAGTTACTTGTCTGTGTGCCTCTACCCTTGACTGTAGAAATAATATTAGTGTTTCAACATTATGCTTCAAACATTATGTTTCCCTTTGAGGGGATTTGAGTTGTTGAGGATTTTTTGTAACATAGTGGTTGTAAAGTAAAGTTCTCTTTCATGGGGAAGGAAAGGGCTGTGAGTTTTTCATTTGGTCTTTGATTCTTAAGAGACAGGTAAAGAACTTCCAGTTGTCCCATCCAAATCCAGGGCACTGTGTTGGTACTGTAATTAAGGGCCCCACAAAATATTAATACTAAGGTAATATTTTAATAGCTTGCCACAGAGATTCATGTGGAATTTTTTATTAAAGAGGTTGTATTTTGCAAAGGAAATGAGAAATGCTTGTTTTGAATTATGCAAGGAAAGAGCATTAGTGCAAAATAAGAAAAAGACATAAAAGAACAGAGCAGATGTGTGAAGTGAATTTGACAAAGAACAATCCCAAAATTGTAGGTATGGAAAATGCAGGTGAGGGCTCTGAGGAACAGAAATGTTGAAGGATTTTAAAGAGGCAACAGTAAATGAAACTAATTTGCAGTACAGCTAGACAGTCAAATGGATCATTGCAAAATGTAGCCTTTATTTTTATGGCTTGTTTGAATCCAGTGTGGTTAAAATTAGGTCCTGCATTTCCAATAGGAGCTCCCTAAACTGGATTTCATTACACTTGTTATCCTGTGGGAAGTTTTCTCAATTAGGGAATTGTTAAATAAGATCTCTGTGTATGTATTACTGAAAATTGCTGCACAGTCATGGGCACAGCCTTAAATTGGCATTAGTCATCTCTGAAAGAATTCTAGACTTGGATTGGCTTGAAAATATAATTTTGTATCATCTTGTTCTGGATGTGTACAGTGAGGACTCTGGAAAAGTATGTCAAAGAAGGGGTTTTTATTGTCCTCTAAACATAAAATATGATTTGGGAGGAAATCTCTCTTTGCAGAAATCAGCACTTTTACAGATGGAGTACATCCTTCTTGGGAAGTTTCTTCAACACTTGCAAGCTGATGTTTTTGAAATGTCTGGAATAGGCCAGTATTTCTGTTGAATAGCACATTTTTGAAGGCCATTATTATGATAAACCATGTTCTTAGCATAATTCAAGTTGGTATATATACTTTGATTTTAAAAATTGAGTTCTTTTCAAACTGGGAGCTACAAACAGCACTCAAGAAAAAACGTACTGTTGAACTTACACATAAATTTTTGCATTTAAAATTTTCCAGCAACATGGGTACTTTATGTCCTCAAGTGTGCCTAGCCAAGAGAAGCCCAAGGAGTGCCTGAAGATCAAACAAACATTCCATTATAAAGCAATGCTCTGTAGAGCAATATATCCCAATTATAAAGATAATATTAACTACCCCAGTGACAGCCCTTTTATGGAGTAAGAAGCCACCCTTATCTTTCAGCTAATAGACATTGCCTTTAATAAAAGATACGGGACCCAGCACTCCAGATGTTTCTCTCCAAGGCTGAGCAAAGGAGAAGGGTCACCTCCCTGTACCTGCTGGGAATGCTCTGGCTGTTGCAGAGTTCCAGACTGTTCCCCCTGCAAGTGCCTGGTTTGTGTTCAGCTTGTTGTGTACCCACTCCTTACCTTGTTATGTAGGTGGCTGAGCCTGTAAATTCTGTGTGAGATGGGGCTTTGCTGTTCTCTTTCTGTCTCAGTAAAGCAAAGCAGGCATTCCACACCAAATATCACCAGTGGAGAATATTCTCTGCAAAGGAGTGCACTTCATCACTGCTGGCTGTAAGGTCTCAAAGTTCAAGCATTTGTGTGTGACTTTATCAGGCTGTGGTTTGGGGAGAATTAGGCAGTTCTAGGACATGGCTCAGCTGATCTCATCTGTTCTAGTTGTGATGGATCACACATGAGAAATTCCTCCTTGTTTTGCTGATCATAAAGGAGGTCCAGAGTGGTGACTACTTCAGATCTACACAGCAGTATTGCTGGAAAAACTGTACCAAGAACATGTTACCGTGTTAGATGCCAAATGTGAAAAATTTATGTGTACAGCACTCCAGTCACCTCGAGGTTTTTGAACAATGAATAAAAATTAACATGAAAGTAGTTTTCTTTATCCTTCTCCAGTTACAACCTCTGTTGGCTAAAGCAAAGTGAGAAAAGTGTGTTCTGAAATAAATAATTTCGACATCCCAGAATAACCTATTTTTGAATTGTGCATGGCTAATTGTAATGACTCTGGGGAGGGCATCTCATCATGAGGAGGCAAAACTCTGTAACTTCCATCACTCCTGTAGAAAAGCCTGTCTTGAGGTCTGCAAACCAGCCAGTTAGAAATCACTTTCAGAATGGAGTTCTGGCTTCTGTCACTGGAGCAGGCTGTTGTTTTGTGGTTATTTGTAGAGAAGCACAGGTTGTAGTTCTACACTGGTACTATTTTTTGAAAGGACAAATCTAGAGATGAAACTTCTTGTATTGGGTCATTTCAAAATTAATTTGCAGTCTTCAAGGTGAACAGCTGTTACCTATTATTAGCGTTTTTTTAACCCACAAAAGATTCCAGCAGTTAAAAGCCAACTCCATCAACCTCTGCTTTTTCATATTCAGTAAATACAGGGATTTTGATAACTCCAGACAAAGTTATCATGGGGAGGAGTTTAATATTCTACAGATCATAGCACATAATCTTTTTTCCTTCTGCTTGAATGTCAAGCATGAAAAAGGAAAATATACATTTACAAAGTTGACTTTAGAAGAGCCTTTAAAATATATTGTCTTATGGCAGAGCAGCCTCAGATAATCCATTATTTTACTTGTAGACCCTCTTTAGGAAGGGCAGAAGACAAAAGGCACTCACAGATTTGTAAGTGTATCAAGTTAGTACACTGAGATCAAAGGCTATCTCTGCCTGAGGGACTCTGCACATTCTCTTCCAGATCAGCTGCAGCATCAGGGACAGAAAAATCTACAAAGCATTTTGTTTGCTGTGTGTTCAGTCTCCTGTCATCTGCTAATGCAGTCTTTGTCAGAAAGTACTTAATGTTGAGGTACCCAAGTAACCTGCTTCCTTGTTTCACATCCATTGTTCTGCTGAGTGCAAATCTCCTGTGCTCCTGTTCAGCACTGCTGACTTCACAAAAAGGGCATGATCAGCAGACATGCTTCCCTAGGTGGGGGGATTGGGGGGGGTGGAAGAAAACAAATGTTTTGGCATCCTGGTAGTGGAGCTGGTTGCACCAGAGGCACAGAGGATATTGATGTGCCCTTGATGTATTATTAGTGCCACTGAGCCTGTGTTCTCACTGTTTCAGAATGGCTCACCCCATGTGCTCTTGACGGGCAGGATAGAGGATACAGACTCCAGCAGATTGTGTGGGTGGGGGTCTTTGAAAAGAAAGAATTTTGATCAATGTATCAGAATAGCTGCAGGTATGTATTGTATCCATTTAGTGTCTTGTGAAGAATTGGGAGGATTTGAGATGAGTGCACAGGGAGAAATGGGAAAATTGTTTAAAAAAATTAAAATGTTTGGTGTTCATTTGCTTTTTACATTGCCAGTGTGTTAAAACAGAGTAATGCATTTCTTGAAATTACTGTACACTAGGTAGAACAGGGGTGATGTTCCCAAGTGCTAAACCATGGTGATTCTTCATTTTCTCCACTGCTTTTTCCCCAGCATTGCAGGGTAAAGGAGGCAGGGAGTGGTTTGTCTCCTTTACTTTGTGAAAAGATTGCTTTTCAGGAGTTGGCCCAAGTTGCTTTCCTGAAGAGGGTATAAGCTTCACCAGCAGTGGAACTTTAGTTATTTAGTGCCTTTCCATGTGAATGACTAACTATTTCTTGGATTCCTTCATCGTTGTTAAAGTCTAATTAAGTTAGGGACCAGGAACTTAAGTTTGCCAGAAATGGTTTAATTTTCCCTGATTTGTCTCATACCTGTTGACATGACCATAGCTGGAAGTGTTCCCCTGCACCATGACAAGAGACAGTGTTTCAGCTCTGGTCACTCTCTGCTGTGTGACAAAGATGTTCCTCATTCAGCTGGGATGGTTCTCATTGTGCTGGGATGGTTCTTGCCCATCCCTTGCACTGGTGGCTTACAGAGTTTGTAAACCAGCATCTGTAACCATCAGTGGTTGGATGTTCCTGATCCTAGAATGTAGTGCTGCTGGACATCAGGTGACCTTAGCACCAATGACTCACAAATTTTTCTGAGGAAGTTTGACTCTATAATGCTCAGCAGGACTAGTCTGACAGGGAAAAAAATTAAAGTTTAAGAAGGAAAGGAAATTTTTTTTTCTTAATTTCTCTAAAGCACATGGGTGTATTCAGGAGGAACAGTATGTTGGTAGTTTCTTCCATTTCAGTACACAGAGAGATGCTGTTTACCTCTAGATGTATCTATAGATATGGGTCCCCTGCAAGCAGCTACTGCATAATTTGATTATGTTCTTCCAGAGAGTGATGAAAGATTCCTCAGCACACAGTTAGAAAAAATCCTGTATTGGGCACCCATCCCAGAAATGTATCCAGGCAGCTGTGATCTGTGGGATTTTTTTCTGGAATTATGTATATCACTAAGAATTATACATTTGTTTGCTCCTCACAGTCTGATAAGCATTTACTTAAGGGTGAGCAGCATTTCATTAAATGGGGGTTGTTTCAGTGTAACAGGTTCCCTTTCAGATAGAAATGACACACACTTTTATCTTCATCTTTTTTTCTGGTGTTTGGGGATCTGCTTTACTTCCTAACCTGCAAAATATTGTGTGGAAGGTAGATGAAGGTGAATGATGGTGAAAGGAAATGATGGTGAGTTATATCTTGTGCCTCTGAGAATGTAACAAAAGCTCATGATCAAAAAAAGGTGCTGTTATGAAGCTGATTTGTAGCTAACATAAGTCTACAGCTTAAATTGGGAAAAAGATAGCTGTTGTCAAATACTTGAACCAAAACTCATTAATAAATTGGGCAAGTGTTTATTAAATATATATTTTTCTGTTGATATTTCAAGCCTTTTTGGATTAAATGTCTCATGTGGGGGTTGTTCTTTTACCAAGGTTGTGGGATTTTGTCATAAGCAAAGTAAAGCAACGGTGTTTAATTTTGGTCACATGCTTAATCCAAAACTAAATCACAAATGACATTTTTCTTTTGTTTATAGCTGATCTTCTGTGCCAGCAGCAGATGCTTTAGTCTATTGTCATCTCTGCTGTTTCAGTGACTGTTTTTGACAGAGCAATTTCCTTTCAGGTGTCTTGTTTTACTTTTGTGTATGTTGTCCTTATGCCTGATGTTATAGGAAAGTCATTTTCAAATCGGTGATGGTAACGACTTGAGTGAGTAAATGGCAATTGAATTCCAAGTCTTCCAACAGCACTGATGTGCTGATACACAAGATCATCATTCTCCAGAAAAGGCTTGTCTACTAGTCATCTCCTGTTACAATCCAAGCTGTGTTTTGGATAATTCTGCTGGGTTTGAAACTCTTTCAAAAATTTCCTCTCATGCAGATGCTAATAAATGACTGAATGGATGCATTCTGGTACAGTACCGTTCCATCTGTAAGTTAGTTTCAGTCTCATTAATCAGAACTGGTTTCAGTAGCTTCTAGAAAAATTTTGTCAGCCGGAGAGATCTGTGGGGCCTCCAGGATCAAGATTCACAAAGGTAGAGCATGGCAAGCATGACAGATGTGATAGAAAAGGCAACATTGTTCTCAGTATTTTTTGAGTGGGAAGTAATGAATTTGTGTATTTCTAATTACATGGGAGCTTCTTCTGCTTTTGAAAGTGTGTATTCTTTGTGTATGACAGGATTTATACAAAGTTACTTGTAATCTGTGTACTTTATTCTATTGCAGCCAAATATGCATATTTAATATTAGCAAGAACTCATAAAACCCAGTTAAGTATGAAATACAGTTGAAAAGCATCATAAAGAGTAATCAGACCTTTGAAGTGGAGTTACAGTGGGTTATTGCTGTTAGTGGACTGCCTGGCTGCACCTACTTCTTGGAGATTTGGCCTTTCTGTTTGAATATTCTGGCTTTTGTGGGTTTAAGCAATAACTTGATGTGTAAGATGCCCTTACTAGGAGAATTCCCTTCCACTCTCCTAACAGTGTGTGGCTCTAACTGATTTTGAATATTTTAAGAGTTTCTGGTTCTGTAAAAACTGATTAATTGCTTTTGAAAGCAGGCCATGTTACCAGCTGTTGATAGGTGTGCTTACATCTCTTTTCAGTGTTTTTTGTGAACAACTGATCAAATTAGATTCATCACTCTTGACTTGGGGTGATTTTAAATTGAAATGGAATGTATTAAAGCAGCCAACCACACTGATTGTATTGCAAGCCTCATTTAATTTTGTACATTCACCCATTATTGTGAAAAGCAGGGTTTTTTAAAAATGCATGATTGTGACTGTACCTTTAGCATCTCCAAAGGTCATCGGTGCATAATTTCTTAGTGTTAGATACCTGCTTTCTGAGAGCAAGTTCCACTATGTTGTGTATGTATTAAATGTGGATTTTTGATACTGCCCAAGTCCTTATGATCAGTTTAGGCCCCTGCATTGAAACATTTGTGTGCAATTGGTCACTTGGTGTCTGTAGATCACAGAACTGCCCATTCTGAAATACTGAGGCACTGGGGCATGCATTAGACATTGTCACAGAATCACAGAACACCTTGGGTTGGAAGGGACCCTAAAGATCTCCTCTTTTCAAGCCCCCAGCATGGCTGGGATGTCACCCACTCAATCAGACCTGAAACTGCTCAGGTCCCCATCCAGCCTGGCCTTGGACACTGCCAGGGATGGGACATGTGATATGGCAGTGCATTGTTATGAAGTTGTTCCTGCCACGTTATCAGATTAGAGTGTTCTCCTGCAGTGTTCACAATAATAAAATATGCTTCTTAAAGCTTTTTCTTCTGTTTTATTAACTGGCACCTTCTTATGTATGAGAAGCTGCATAGAATCTTCTAGTTGAAAGTCAATAGAAATGCCGACAGAATAAATTTTTACACAAACTCCCTCCATCCCTCTCTGTACCATTATCTTTGAAAATAAATCTGTGATTTCCCTGTACTTGCTAAGATATAAGTGTCCTGGAAGTTAGCATTGTGAATATTTGGTGTTCTCAAAGTAGTTAAATTCACATTTCATAATAATTTTTTCTGGTTTGTGCATAGCTTAATGCAAAAGAATACTATTTACATAGTAGCTTTCAACAGGGATTCTTGTATTATTTTTGAGAAATGTTGCATAGGCTTTTAATGTAATCTATGCACAGAAAAAAATTATTACTTATTCCTTCATTTTGAAAATATTTTACAGTGCCGTGGCGTTCTGTGTATGACTATTTCCCTTTCTAGAAATCCTCTGGGAAAGCAGTAGACGCACCTCAGTATCCAGATAGCAGCTGCTGATCTGGGGAAAAATGAAGGCATCAGTCCCTGGGTCTGGATGAGGATGGCTGGAGTTCCACCTCGTTAGCTTCCCCTTTGATTTAGGACCTGAAGCAAATGTTTCCTGTGATAACCTGGTCAGAATCAGTTTCATGCCAACTCTCAATGGTTTAAAATCAGCTTTAGTTAGCATTTTTCTTTTGATTTGAGTAAGTAAACATTTTTAGGCCTTTTGAAGAAAAGACACTGCAGTGGCTTCTGTGCCTAAAAGTTAACAGTTAAACTCTCAAAAATGTTAGTTTTGTTCCTCCAGGAGACCCATGACCAAGAAAGAAAGTGAAGAGAGGTTATCATAGAATACTGGTTTGCAAAGACAGCTCACCTTATACATGTTTTTACATAGGTGTACAAAGCAGCTGTAGCCTTTGTTGGTCCCTACAACAGCAGCTGCAAAATGTTTCCAGTTCTCCTGAATCACTTCAGTGTCTGCAGTGGGTTTTTGAGGTTATCTATCAGTTCTCTCCATAGATTTTAAAGCTTAGACTTTGTCACTGGACTTCAAATCTAGTTGCACTCAAAATCTTTACTTAGCTATTTAGTATAAATTTATTCTCAGAATAAATTGTATCAGTGACATATGTGACCTATCTGGATGTTGTTTGCTGGCTTCTTTGCAATCTTGTTTTGGCCTTTCTTTATTTTAAAGTGTGATTTATTAAGAAATAGTCAAGAAGATGAACTGGATGAACTTAGAATCATTTGCAGAAGCTGAGTTAATAATGCAAATGGCAGTAGCTGGTGCAGTACTGTAAGCTATTTCTTGACATAGAAAAGAACTTCCTTATCCAGCTCAGTGTCAGAAAGATGTTCTCAGGACAAGGGAATTATGTCCATTTTAAATGTGTATATTAAATGCCTTAAGCAAAACTTTCACCAAAGTGTCCCTCACACTACTGACTGTCTTTAGGGAATGCACCTCTGTGTCTTTTCTGACAAGCTTAGGCTCACATTTGTGGTTCAGGTGTCTTAATGATAATTTTGAATATAGCATTTTCACTAACATAGTGTAAGCACAGTACCTTAGAATCCTTATGTAGAATACTTAGAATTTTTAGAGGCTTAATGTGGATTTTGGGAAACAGTTTCCAATATCAAACTGATGCCCTAATATTTACTAAAATCTAAGTAACAATATTAGCCAGTTCTCAGCACTGATTCTGAGGTTTTTTCATTGGCCCAGAGTGTTCATGTTTGTTTCTAAATTCAGTGATTCTAAATATTTTATATATAGAATAGTTATGTATATAAGTATGTATATATATATATATATATATATATATATATATTCAATATATATTTATTGGTATATTTTTAAATAATGTTTGTGTTCCTTCTGTTTAGACAAATTTATTTCAATACTAGTTTTCTGTGAGGATGAAGTTCTAATTGGTATCTTCACATAAAGTTTGCAATTAAACACAGAAATATAATTTTCTTCAGTGTTACAAATGCAAAGCATTGCTAAGAAGACATTGGCATCTGTCATCTGCAGAGCAATAGATTTGTCTGAGTGTGCTCCAAAGTTCATTTTCCTGCTCAGTTCCTGCCATCTAAATTGTGGAGTGTTTAGTCACCTGAACCTGTGATTGTATAGTGAATTATGTGTTCTAAAAACCATTATAGCTGTGAATAGTAGCTAGTATTGTCAAAGACCTTCACAGTTTAGTCTCATGAAAAAAGCTATATTTATATTAGTGGAGACAATTTCACTAGGCACAGCATGTTTACATCTTCCAAGCCTCAGAGCAAAACTGAGTTAGAAGGGTGATCGCCAACAAATTGTTTCTTCACACAACCTTTACATTCATCTTAACCCTTAGGTTCTTTCTTCCCATATAGTCAGTGATGACATTATGAGAAGCTGCATAGAATCTTCTAGTTGAAAGTCAATAGAAATATTGACAGAATAAATTTTTACACAAACTCCCTCCATCCCTCTCTGTACCGTTATCTTTGAAAATAAATTGATGATTTCCCTGTACTTGCTAAGATGTGAGTGTCCTGGAAGGGTGTGTGCCCTCCTGCACCTGCCCCTGGGCATTCAGTAGTTGGTGTAAATTCTGGGTCAAGTGAAAGCAAGGTAGAGCAGCAGATTCTTCATTAAATTTCATTTTAAGCTTTCTAATTCAACTTTCAAGAAATTTAGCAGTTTTTTTAATCTTGGTTTTGGTTTTATCTTTGTTTTGCACATCTCATTTGTGCAGGTGACTTCTATCATGTGAATAGATAGATGCCTGGTTGCACTATTGCTATCAAAATTGAATTTACCAGCAAAAATAAGATTAACACCTATTCAAATTCAAAATACCTATTCAATACCGATTCAATTCAAAAATTGAATTTCAGCAAAAATAAGATGAATACCTATTCTAACTGCAGATGTAGGTTCTTAGTTTCCAGATCCAGGTCTTCCATGGTATTCTTTCCTCTGTCTCTGAGAGACAAGAGTAGAGCCTTCACCCTTGAAGACTTGTGAGTTTTTGATGAGAATGAACATTGCCCAGATTTAAATAGTATTCAAACTGCTGTTGAAGTGCCTCACATGATTCATAGCTACTCTGACTTGAGCATCTTCAGCAGTTGAAGAGGAATATTTTATGCCATCAAAAATACAGATGCCACCAGAGACGCCTCTGAAAGAAAAATTGGAAATGTGGAATTTGGTCTGCCTCTTCTCTCAGGAGACTGACTTCGTATCACTAGTTATTATTTGTATTCTGCTGCTATCTAGAGGTCTGGTGCACCACAAATAGGCAATCTTTAAGACCATTTCTGCCTATGGAATTTGTAGTGCAAGAGAAGCAGTAGGTCTGATGGGGAAATGCCATCCAACCTGTTCTGCGGACAAAAAATGAAGCCTGAATTCACCAGCTGGTGATGGCAAAGCTGAGTGTAGCACCTTGATCTTCTGAATGAAGATTCAGTGCTCAGCAGCTGTAAAAGCACCATGAATAGTCTGTCATTTTTATGTTTCCCTGATGATTCAGATAAAGCAGGAAACTGATGGTGTCTTCCAGAAAAGCATATATATCAGTTTCATGAACATTTGAAGAAGAGAAATTTATATTAAGCTTTAAAAAGTGCAAAGAACTGTGAATGCTTTCAGGCAAGCATTGCTAGCAGGTATCTTAATTAAATTTTTTTCTCATTTTTTCTGTGGGTTTTGTACATTCCTTGGCTTGTCTTGATTGTCTTTGCTCAGTTCTGTTTTCTGATATTGCAGGGGCTTTCTGTTTATTTGCTTTTCTGTTTTTAGACTTGTTCCCACTTGACCTTGATTTTAAACCAATGCATCCCTGAGCTGCCTCTTTCAAGCAAGTGCTTTCCAGTATTTTCATAGAATCATTAAGGTTGGAAAAGACCTCCAAGATGATCAAGTCCAGCCTTTGACCAAACACCACCATGCCAACTAAACCATGGCACTGAGGGCATGTCCAGTTGTTTCTTAAACACCTCCAGTGATGGTGAATCCACCACCTCCCTGAGCATCCTGTTCTACTGTCTAGTCACCTTTTCTGTGAAGAAATTCCTCCTAATGTCCAGCCTAAACCTCCCCTGGTGCACCTTAAGACTGTTCTCTCATCCTGTTGCTGGTTGCCTGCTTGCAGAGTCAAAAGCTCTGAAAAGCTGAGTCTCATTTTGAACAGGCTTGCATTACCCAATGCATTTTAGTTCTGTTACTCTACAAAGAACTGTTTAAACTGTGGGTTTCCAACTGCTTAACCTAAGAAAAATCAGTTTCAGGGTACTGGATCATTCATCTCTTACTGCCATCTCATTTTTGCAAGATGATTAGTTATTTTCCAAAATGAAAACCAGAATGATGATTGTAAGACAGACACTGAGAAATTCAGTAAGTATGTTTTTCTGTTATAAAATAATTCACTGGAAAATGGGAAAAAGAGGATGCAGGGCCAGTTACACATCTTGGGGAAATAAATGTCTTCTGATTCTGCCATAATAATATTTCCTCCTTCCCCATTTCTTCTAAGCAAATATACTTGGGGTCCTCTTCAGTGATAGTATATATAAAGGATATCCTCCAAAAAGAGATTGGCAGGTTTAATTTGTTTGATGTGTGCAATCACAGTCCATGTTAAATTCGAAATGCTTGTCCAATCAAGGGTTCAATATAGAAAAGAGGCAGTAACAAGCATGCAGTACACTGTAATAAAGAAATCTGTTGATTGAAAAGAGTTTGTATATTTTGGAAATGATAGGGAATGTAATTGGTAAGAAAGAAAAGAACAGGGCTTCATAAATAATAGGAAATAGAGCATATTTTTTCCACTGATAATGCTAACTCAATTTAACAATATTCTGGTACTGAATTTTCCTGTTCAGTAAAATAGGTCTGGTAGATCTTCCAGTACTCTAAATTTCATGATTAATGGGAGGAGCTCTTTATTTTGATGATGCCAACTTCAATGTATTGAATTTCAGCTATAATGACCCTCTCTTTTTCTCTCATCCCTTTTTTCCTCTGTCTCCAAACCCTTAGAAGTGTATATGAAGAAGGAGAGGATTTGGCAGATGAGCTTTTCAGTCAGACTTGACTTTTTTAAAGTACAGCTCTCAGAGTGCTTTTTTGAACTTCCAAAGGATATTTGGTAGACTGGATAAGTTGAAAAGACCTTGATGAGTCGAGCTAACTTCATTATTTCTTACAAACTTTAATAATCCTAGATCTAATCACAGTGGAATCCCAGAACCCGTTCAAGGATTCACCCTTGCTCTGCACCAGACCTTCCATATAGCCTTTCTTTTCTTGCTGCAGTTCACTGACAAAACTGTTTCTATTTATGGAGCAGTCAGTACTTGAATAGACTTTTAGCATATGGATCATATCTGTGCAGTGTTACAACTCTGCCAGTCTTGAAAATAGCTTTATTTCATGTCATTGAATTTCTGAGGATCAGAGCTGTTTTGTTTCTTATGTTTTGTATGAGCATGTGTGCAAGCTTGTATTAGGGTATTAATATATATTTTTCAAAAGACTGTGTTAAATGGACATATAGCTGCAGCTGTTTATGCAGTAATTGTTATGGTACTTTAAAACTCTTATAAGCCAGGAGGAGGAAGTACTTGAGAGTCAAAGCTAGGAAATAATGCACCTAACAATGCAGTGTTTTGCAGGGAAAGATTCATTATTGTTAAGTTTCTCAACAATTTTATTTTTTATATTATGTTTTACATTGAGATAATATGTTAGTCATAGTGTTATATAGGTTAACCAATATTTGGAGATAAAATTATACCTAAGTGGTCATGGTAGTTCTGGAGAGTACGATGTGTCAGTATTCAAGTATTCTCATGCAATGATCATAAATATTATGACATTTTGAAGAAGTGCTCTTAAGACTAAAAAAAAAAAAAGAAAAGAAATCTATATATGCAAAAATGGGAAGGTGTCCCTGTGAGTTTGAGCATTTGGGCTGTATCAGAGTCCATGCTCAGGGATGGGGCACAGAGGAACAGCAATTCCCAGGTGGTGTTTGTTGTCTGCTGAGTGGTGGCCACTGTGGGTAACTCCTGCAGGAGCTGATGCTTGGTCCTAGAAAGTCAGCTCACATGAAGGTCTACAGAGATGATGTGATATTGCCTAACAAATTCAGAATGAAATAACATCAGTTTTGAGGCACTTAAAATTACTGTACTCTCGGTGGGCTCATTAACTTCACAGGGGCGACAGATCATTTGCTCTTGTGCTCAAATAATATTTGAGTCTTCCCTAACTGAGGTTTTTGGATTCAACATTTCCCTCTCAAGAACTTCAGGCTAAATCTTGGGATCTCATCAGATGTTTGTTCTGTAAAACCAATGAGAATAAACATGATTTTTGCATAAACCTGAAGTGTAGAAATTATAATAAATGCGATTGCACAGTGAGTAATAAGCAAAAAGCAATCTGGATTTTGGTCACAAGTTTTTAACCAGGTACCAGCATGGTTGGAATGTTGCTACTGATTGAGAAACAACCATAGAAGGCTGTCACTCAAAACAGTACTTGGAAGGCTCTATTGAAACCCTGTAGAAACTGGGAATTTCTCTCTGAGGGGTAGTTGTTTTCTTATAATCAGAAAGTGCAATTTAAAATCTGCATTAATACATTCAGACTAAACCTTTGAATATTACTGTAACCTACTGCCAGTTAACTGACTCATTTCTAGTCACTATGTTAAAATACATGAACAAGAATTGTTAGTATGTCTAGTAAAATAGCTGTTTCCATTATCTTTGCTCTTTCTGTGTACGTGTTTTAAGAGAGAAATCCTTAGTCTGTGTATTTTGGTGTCAACAGTTGTACTCTTAAATGATGGACAATAAGTTAACAACATAAAATGGGTGTTGACAGTTCTTGAAAATGAAATAATGTTTTATATAACCTCAAGTTTCTCTCTGAACTTTGACCAAATAATAAAAACCTGAAAAAGGAGGGGCCCTGTGCTGTCAAGCACAGAATTGCACAGGAAAAAAAAATTAATCTAAATGGTGAGGGAGAAGTCTGGGTTCTCTTGCATGATATTTAGCAGCAATGGTAAGAAGAGGGATGTTTCTTTCTTTGTGTAATGTGCAGTAGTTACAATAAACACAAGATTTCCAAATCTCAGAGGACTCTCTTGACAGTTGCTTGATAACAGCTTTTTTCACTCCATAGTTTTGACAGTTTGTATGTGTTGCCATATCTAGTGTAAACTAAAACATCACTGTCATTCTGTTTTTCTTTCTTATATGGCTTCCTTTTCTTTATTTTTATTCTGTCTTCAGCATAATGAAAAACACAGGCTTTTAATTTGTCGACTTCAGTAAGACAAGTTGTGTGTGGAGAGTGGCATGTGTTTAAGTTTTGAAATCTTCAGATTGAAAAGCTTTTTTTTTTTTTTTGCCTTTATTTTTTTACCTTTTTCTTACAAAGTACATGTGTTTGTGTCCTAATTTTCACCTGGCCTGTCAGCATACACCAGTCAGTACGTGTATATGTGTGGGAGATATGAAGACACAGGACATAGGACACTTCCATGTTCACAGTGGCATTGCACATTTTTGTTGTAGGCTTCCTTTTTTATTCCTACAGAAGTCCACAGAACTGCAGCACTTGTGTTAGCATCTCTCCCCAGCCTGGTGTCCTTTGCTTCCTTTCTCTCCTGTGGTTCTGAATTGCACTGGGGCTGATACTGGAGTAGTGCCCCATTTGGGCAGAGCTGCTGGGAGGTGAATGTTGCAGGAGGGGTTTGAGAGCTGCCTGTTCAGGAGAGGCCAGCCAGCCCCGGGTACCTGGTGCCTGTGGCTGCTGCTCAGCTGGTTTGGTTTACCACGGATAGATTTTGTCCCTGCGTCAGGGATAGCTTTATTTAACCTTTGGGATGGTGGAGGGTGCTGTCCGATCTTTCTGAGGTTATTTTGTCATCAAACCAAATTTGCTTTAGCACAGCAAAGTGCCCAGTGTCGTCATCTGGCATGTTACAGACAAATTCCAATTACTTTCCTGCTTCAAGCTATTGTTAAACACTGCGAGCTAGCTGACAGTAAAATTATAAATACAGGTGTTGTCACACTACACTATAATCAGAATTTTAATTTGAATTTTCATTTGTAAAGCCCTTTTTTAACATGAAAATGGGAATAGAATTAGTTTTATTGACAGTAAAAAGACATTTTGAAAGCTTCCTAAATCATTACCTGTATTTCGTTGTGGGAAAAAATTGTATATGTCCTTATAAAAAGAAGAGTTTTATTATCACATATTTACTCATTATATTTAGTGGTAAATAAAACTAGGAAGATGTGTTTGACAAATGATTGACGTAACTCAGTACGTTTTCACTTCATCAGAACAATAGACAGACATAAATATATATTTGCTTTTGTTTTGCTCTGATATTACTAATGCAAGCCTGCGATAAAATCTTCAAGCAAATTAAGTAGTGCCTGTTGAGTCTGCATGCAGTGCTAAACTTTTTATTTTTGCAATTTTCTCTTCTTACATAGATTCATCATTCTTTGCTTTCTTTCTTCCCTTTTTTTTCAGTCTCGTTCTTTTTCTTTGCTTGGTGGTTGGAGTGGTTCCCCCTTCTCAAGACCCTTTTTTTTTTTTTCCTCAAGGCATTTAGTGTCGTGTCTGCCAGATTTCAGTGATGAGCAGCGAATTGCTTTTAAAGTGGGCATTATGCCAGTTCAGCAGCACAATGGAAAACCAATCTTCCACCATTCTACTTTTGATGCTGTTATTGTAGCATTTTAGATAACTGCTGCCACAAAAAAAGATGTGCTCAATTGCTACCAGTTAGTCAAGTTAAATCCAGAGTAGCATTAAAATTACTCTGAAAACTGTTTGTCAGAGGTCATGTGTTGTCTGTGGCTACAGCGCATAGGATAGATGTTCTGTGCTGTGTGGGGTTTTTTCTTCTTGCGTTGTTATTATTACTGTGACTGACCAGCTCTCTAAATAGCCCTTCACTACCTGTTTACTTATTGTCTTCACCTCACTGCTGAAAATATGTGTCGAACAGAAATGTTGAAAAGTTTCTCTAAAGTGCTGGAAATAGCAGGGGAGTGAGTTGTTCAGGGTGCTACAGTTTGTACGGTGTGAAAGAAAAAAAAACAGAAAAAAGAGGGGTAGAGCAAGAACATAATTCTCTGGTTTCTGTAGCAAGATTACTGTTTTCATCTTTTTATCTTCACTTTTCAGCCACTGAGTTCACTTTTCTATTTTTTTTTAATAGCACAAACGGAATTTATCCGCTTTCTCTCTCTCTTCCCCTTCAACTCCTCCTCTTCCTCTTTATTCCGCTGGCTGTGCTTGTGAATGAAAGGGTCCGTAACTCCCGCTGCAGGACAGATGGCAGTTGTGAAGCAGGGATTATAGCACTAGGTGACTTTTAAATCAGTTGTTTTCCAATAAAACGCAAACAGGAAGATTATTTATGGGTGGTGGGAATTAAAAGAGCAAGGATATTTTACTCGCCTCTGGCTGAGTCTTTTTTTTTTTTTATGAATAATTTAATACCCACACAGCCTGAATACTTGTTTCACTTGCTTGCATCCCTGAAAAATGTATATTATGTTCTGTATTATGTTCTGGTCATTTCTAACAGGGCAGCCTTCTGCATCTGTCACTGGGCAGGAACACTGTGGGGTGTAGGAGTGCAGATTACAGCCCCTGGCAACTCTTGTGGGACAGTGAAAGAGCAGATTCAGCTGTGAATTTCAGCCTTGCACTTAGGCATCTAAATAACATACCCACCTTTCAAAGGACTTGGTATTTGTCATCTGGTAAGTGTGGTAGCACTGCAGTGGTCCAGGTGAAGGTGAGGAAATATATTTAGGCATTGAGTAGGCAGCACTGGTGGTACACCTTTGAAATTCTTCCCCTTGATCCACAAGTTGTTCTTTTTCTATGGGACAGGAGTGGTGTCTGTCTCCTAGGAACACCTTCCACCAGAATTTGCTAATATTTATGAAGTTCTTGAAAATCTCCCAATAGGTGGCAGTGTGGAAGTGCACACTTGTCAATATTAGTATCCCTTCTTAAAGATGGGCATTTCTCTTCTGGTGACATTTTAGCCATTGAGGGTTTGCTGCTTTTGCTGTAGAAATGTTGTAAGCTCCTAGATTTTTCTGTCAAGGGTGTTGCAAATGGGTCACTTATAGTTGTTACTGCTCAGACTTACACCTGTGAGTCAGGGGAACTGTTCTCTCCAGTGTTTTTTATCAGAGCTGTGTCCATGCTGGGTAAATACATTGTGAAAGAAAATACCTTTGAATGATTGTTATGGAAACTGAATGACTGCAAAAGTGAAGAAGGATGCTTGTCCCTGGAGTTCAGGGTGAAAAAAAGCAGGACCATCTCCCTCAGGGAAGTAAAACTATGTCCACCAGGTGACATGATTGAAAAGTTGAAGTGTAAAGCACATAAGTGATACAAACACACACACACCATTTATTAAGGAGGTAACCTTAATAATAGTGATTTAAAAAGCAAGGCGAGCACTAGATGAGTTCTCAAGATAAAAATGGAATGTAACTCCATGAGAAACACTTAATACTTAAGGTAATTATAATTATATCTAAATTTAAAAGATCCCCTTCTTTCCTTTTGGTTTTGTTTTTATCTTTACTTTTTAAAGTAGGATTTCAGTTTTGCAGGCATAATTGTGCAAGTTTCCTTGTTTTTTGATTGCACATAACAGACCTGTCTACAAGGAAACTTGCAGAATTTGGTTACATGCATTTGCATAGACTCTATATGTAAATGATTTATCAGAAAGACCTGTAGAAAGTGTGTCCACTGAAGTTAAGTCTTACATGTAGCTAATGCAGAAAACCAGTTAGATGAATTCAGAAGAGAAGGAAATAGAAACCTCTGGAATTTAGTCACAGTGTATTTCTCTATTTAATATTTGTACTGATGGGAGAAAAAACGTGAATCCTTTGGGGTGTTTTTTTGTAGTTGTTTATTACGTGTGGTTATTTATGCAAAGTTGTTCTCTTTTCTTGGTCTGTATTTTGGAGATACAACTTCGAAAATTGTCACATGCACTTTGTTAAATGCTGTGGGGTTCCTCACTAAAGAGCCACCTACAGGAAACAATACAGGAAGCATACTCAGTGCAGCAGTTTCAGAGCTAATATCTTTGGCAGCCAAAGAAGATGGAGGGAACTGACTCTTGAATAGAAAAAAAACCACCCTTATTTTTACAGATCTCAATCTTATTATTCAGTTTTCCAGAAAATATTTAACACGAGGCAAGCTTTCAAGGAAGAAAATGTAAAAGTAAGGATTGAGATGTCTACAAAGTGCTTAAAAAGTATTAAAGCAAAATAGCATTTTAGGCTGTGAAATCAGCTATTTGTTTTTTTAAGAAGGAAAATTAATTGGGGTGACTATTAAGGCTCCTTGAGGAGTAAACACTAAGTTGAACTGAACACAGTTTAAATAAGGACTAGTTAAGCTGGAGCTTGACCCTCATCCACTTCTTTTCTTTTCAGTTTGAGTGGTACACCAAAGAATAGCTTATAACAAGATACTGGCTTTACACTGAAGGGAACTATTTATAAGCACATAGTAATGTTGTCGCCTTTGAATTTTCAGCTGTAAGTATATGTACTCTTAGTAATATTAATGGAGTAATTTGAAATTTTGAAAGCACTTGCTTTTCAGTATAAGTGATTCATATGAATTGGTTTGCAAGAAGTTCCAGATTACAATTCTCTGGCAAATTGCTTCTCTGCTCACTCATTTTTGTCTTAGTGCCCAAGATCAAACCCTTCAGTGCAGGCAACAAAACATACAGAATGGTTTTCAGAGCTTCTCCAAAAACTCCTTTTCTGTGAAGAAGCCTACATATTATTCTGAAAGTATTGCAAGCATTTCAACTTTTGCCCATTTCACTTTCTTTATCTCTGTTTTTTTCATTTAAGTTCTTCAATTTCAGAGTTGAAAAAACTCTATTAAAACCAAGTTTATAAATCTGAGAGTCAGGCAACATAAAAATGAGAAAAGCTAAGACTGAATTTACATTTATATTCTATGCTATACCTGCTTTATAGTCATGCATGGCAGTTGTTCAAGTGTAAGTTGTTTCTTAACTGCTGGTGGTAATCCAGTTACTTCTGGTATTTTGTTGAGGATTATCTGGACTGGA
>NC_080431.1:107198258-107218258 GCF_028018845.1 Melospiza georgiana
ATACAGTCAGAAGCAGATTTTAAAAATTTATTTCTATTAAAATAATTGCATTTCTAATTTTCTATTTGTTTTGATAGTGTCTTTCATGTGCTCTGCATGTATAGAAATACATCTCATTATGTACAGCCATGTATACATTCTGCAGCAATGGTCATCTTAAAAGATTGCTCCACGCCCCTGAACTTGGATGTTACTAAAACAATGATGGGGTGATAATGGACATAGAACTATTTCAGAAAGTGAGCACTAAAAGGCAATTTCAGTCAGTTTGTATAGCTCAGTTTTCAGAAGGCCTTAAGCATGTTATTGATTAAATTCTCATTTAGGAAGAAAATAGGAGCTTTTATATGCATCTCTAAGTTGGATGGTGTGGTAACTCGGAGGTATTGACTGGCTGTGTGATATACAGCGGTCATAGTTGTCTTTTACTCAGAGGAGCACAGAGTGATGCCGGTTGTCATTCTTACTCTGCTGTGTGGCAGCGTAAATAGTCCCCTTTCTAACCAACCTGGTGGGAAAAGTCAATATCCCATCAGCAAAGGAGGTAAACACATCAGGAGCTGTGTCCTCTCTCATCTTCCCCTGCTCTGTATTACTACAGTTCTTTAAATCTCTTCTCCCCAGTCATCAGATGCACTTGTGTCATTCAAATGCATGGTGCTGCAGACACAGCCCTGCCTGCCTCTCCTCCCGGAGCTCCCAGCTCCCATTCTCTTATAACTGAAACTTAAAATTGGCCTCATTACTTCAACGAGGCCCCTCATATTTCTCCTTTTTTTTTTTTTTTCAGTCCACCCTTTCCTGCCTGCCTCTACAAGGGTAATTGCATCTAAGAAATGTTTGAAGCATACTGTCAGAAAGGTTATTGTGTATAATTGGAGTTTAGATTTAATGTTGGGGGGAGCTGGGAGCTCTGTTAGTGGGATGGCTGGAGCCCTGAAGCCTGAATTGGAGCTGTACATGAGTCTGTATTTCTGTTCCCTACTTTTCAGCCCTGGTGTATTGTTTGCCTCAGTGTTCTAATGATTAATGTGTCTTCCTGCTCTGTTCACATTTGCCAGCTGTTCACATTGATGTATTTTACCTTGGACCCTCCTGAGCTCCAGGAAGCTTCAAACTATTTTGGCCTAGTTTTGAGGTACAGGGATGGAATTTTCCACAGTTCCTTGATATAAAGAGCGTGGTTTGGCTAATGTGAGCAGTTGCAAGTGAACCCACTTACTGTATCATTAATCTTGAAAATACATAAACAAGTGAGAGCTCAGTTTGTGGCAAAGTGGGATTGGTGTTTTTATGGATCTGGTTAAGACAATTTTCAAGGTTTGTTTAATTTAACCCTATATCTAAATACTTTCAGAATCGTTAAATGTGTTTATGCCGTAGTGACTTTAGCCTGTTAATGAGCAGATTCACATAATCAAGCTTTTGTTGTATTGGAGTTGCAGTTTAAGGAAAATCCAATTCTGCTAATAGACTTTAAGTCACTACTGTCTGTGTAACAGTAAAAATGTGGTATCTTCAACAAGGCATCTTCCTCTGTTTGCTTACTGCCCAGTCACAATACATGACTCCTTCACAACCATGCATGCAAGGTGCTTATCAAAGTGCTTTTAATCAATGTATTCACTTACTCAGGCATTGTTAATTTAAATTTTTAATTTAATTTTTAAAGAGTTGATAGCTTCATGCAAAGCAGTTAACTTCAGTGGAACTTTGTGAATAATATGGAAAACCTAAGCAGGTGGCAATTTCTCAGTAAAACATTGCTGTTTGTATTGTATCCAGAGCTTGTCTGCTGAGCTCATACTACAACATCGGAGGCTCTGCAGAAATATTTCTTAATCCTCAGGGAGGAGAACTTCACAAACCTCAAAACTGTGATAGCTTTTTCTGTCACCATGCCTCCCATCGCTGCCATCTCCTCATGTAGCAGTCCTTGGCTGCTGAGGTGAAGCTGTCTGAAGGGACACCTTCATCTCAGTCACATCACAGAGGTGAGGTGTGACTTGTCACAAAAATGAGACATTTCACCTCTTGTACATATAGACTCAGAAAACCAGTGTTCCTCTCCCCAAAAACCTTTTCTTAAATAAACTCCACTGTTTTTAGAGACAATTGGTTTTTCATCTTAACTTGTGCTGTAGACTAAAAGCTCTTTGAGAGGGGATGGAGTTTCCTCTGTTATGTATTCAAAGGAGCAGGAGGGCTGTGAAGGTGTCAAGGAGAAGTGAGGCAAAGCTAATGAGACATAGAAAGGATGTTGTTGGTGGCTCACAAGCTTTACCCTGCACCTCAGTGGCTTCAAATCTTGACCTGCAAGTATCTGTGCTGTGCTCTCCTAGTGCTGCTGGACAGTCTAAGAGCAGGGAAGCTGCCTGGGAGGGCACCCTGTTCCACAGTCTGTGTGCTCTCCAGTGTTCCAAGGTGTCATTGCAGGAACAGGCTTTTGGGTAGGAGCTGGTGTTCCTGGAGTGTGGAGTTGGTTGGAAAGTAGGAGCAGAGCTGTGCCAGATCTGCATCCACTTGGCATTGCTGTATAATGGAGTAGTGGAATATTTTGCTCTTTTAGTCTTTGTTCACAGCTTTTATAAAAGAAAAGCTGGACAGTCACCCAAACAAAATCCCTTGGGTGTGTTTTTTTTTAATGGCAGAAAAATTGATAAAAAGCCCCTAACAGAAATAGAACATTTTGGTCTTTGCTGCTGAAATATGTACAGGCTCATGCACATGACTTTGCACACACATAAAGGTACAGGTGAGTAAATGTATCTCAGACATCTCTTATCAAGCATTTGGGAGCCTTTTCATTCATGTATCAGGTGAACCTGACATCTCCTGGTTGAGATACTGGGCATCTTCTCTCCATTTTAGGGTAAAATAGCATGGAATTCTCCTTGTTTGTGCTACTTCCCTTTTCCTTCCAGTGCCTCCCTAGTGCTGAGGATCACAATTCCTGTCCTGCACACAAAGTGCATTTGAGAGCTCACAATACTGGTGATAAGTGTGTCCCAGGCTGTGCCAGTGCCACTGTTAACAGCAGGGATGAGGGACATGAACTGGACATGAATTGTGATCTCCTTCACTTCTGAAGCCACCCTGGGGCAGAATCCCTCCCTGCTTCCAACCCCTGCGGACTCTGGATAGTTCTCACTAAGTAAGGGCACCTGCTCCTTTTAAATGGGATCCTTTCAGACCCAACCCAACTATTGCTTACTTTCTCTGCTGTGACTTAGTGAGCCCCCATTTCACTCTGGCTAGATCACAAAACTGGATTAGGGGTGGCTCTTTCCAGTTTTCTCACTGCTCCTGTGCTGGTGGGGCTGAGGGAGCTTCAGCCTTGGTTCCATGGCCAGGGTTCACCATGGCCCCTCACCAGCTCCTGCAGGAAAGGCAGGGAATGCAGCAGAACGTGGGAGAGCTTGCCACAAATGTGCTCTTTGCTATCTACAACATTCACCTCGTTTTAAAATACCTTGATTCACAGTCTAATGAATGCAAAAATCCTGTCTTTTTGTGGTCATTTAATCCCTCTTTGTGTTTGGGTTTTTCATCTTTGTTTTTCTAGAGTATTTGAAGAAGAAGCAACTCAGGAGGGAAGTCTCTGAGGCCTACAAAAGACTGAAGAGCACCGTAGACAAATGCCTGGCCATGAGTGGCTACTCAGAAGTGAACCTTGGCAAACTCTTCACCGTCAGTATAGGAAGATAGATCTGTGGGAGAGCCCAGGAATGAACGACAGTGACTGATTAAAAATGGAGGGAGGCCAGTCCCTTGTTTATCAGTAATGATCTCTTCAGCAATACTCTATTTCAGTATGTACAATGATGTTTTAATAATCTTGTCTCTTTGGAGGAGGAGAAATGGGAGATGAAAACAGGATGTATGATTCTTGTGGATATGAAGTATTCAAGGTGTTTTTATCTTCCTTTTTTTCCTCATTGAGAAACCAGGGTTATTAAAATATGGAGTAGTTGATTTTTGCAATATTTTTTGTTGTGTATTTAGACCTATGAGGGAAAAGGGGGTGGGGGAATTGCTGCTTTAATTGGATAATTCCCAGTGAGAGTTGCTGGAATGTAAGTGATCCTAGACTTTGCTCCAGGGTATTTACTAGAGGTGCTCTCAGGAAGAGAGGTTAGTAGAGGTCTCAGTAGGAGCACTAATGTTTTGCCTTTTCACGGTTTATCTTCTTCCTGATCATAAACATACCAATTAAAAACAATACTAAACCTAAATGCATTTAAATGTCCTATTACCTTCTGAACAGAGGTAGGGATGCTTTACTTTGAAATTCATTAAAGAACGACTGAAACCTGGAGATGCTAAAAATAGGGACCATCTTTTTATTAGGAGTCTTTCCAAGCATCTTTATTCATAGCATTTTGCCACATTGAAAATTTCTATGTGGATGTAAAGACATGCACATGAACAAAACCCATTTCACTCATGCAGAGGATATAAATGTGTTTCATTTCAAAGTATTTGAAAGTAAGCAATCGATAGAGAAAAATATTTTTGGGATGTCATTGTAACCAGTAACAGGGGAATGGAAAGCAGCAAATCATAGTTACTGTTCTGTAATAATTACTGTGTTGAAGAATTTATAGTTTTTACAAACAAATTGTATTTTCATTTACTTCTAATAAAACGACAAGCAGATATGACAAGATAATAAATTTGGGTACATGCTTTTGTACACAAAATATTGTACTCTGTTCACTGTTTAGTTTGCAATGTGATATATTAATGTAAGGTTATAAAAATTGCCTTAAAACCTTAAACAGTGTAAAATGTAAAGTTTTTTTCATACTTGAAGGAAAAAAAAATAAAGTTTTCTAGTAAAAGAGAATTTGATTCTATGATCTGATGGTTGAAAATATGAATGCTAGGTTATATTGCTCTGGACTTCTCCTGGTCTTGCAGAATGGCTTTTGTGTCTGTTTTTAGGATGAACAGCCATTAACAAAGGGAGTTTGAAGAAAAAGTAGGAGGATCAGCATGAACATGTTGGGCACTGTAGGGATTCATGTATCTGATTGTGTTCAGAGTATTTTATGACATTCATTTGTCCCCAGAGTGGCATTTGGGAGAAGCTGTGTGTCAGTATGGGTAGTGTCAGTTTGAATATGCCTAAATACACAGTCATGTTCCTAGCAACTTTTGGAACTAAACCCTTTCATTTCTGCTCACATGGAATCACTACAGTGGGAAATGGAATCTGTGCAGCCTCTGGTGTTGTGCAGGTGTTGTCCCACCCTGGTGAGCTATTGATCCTTCCCAATATGTTTAGTTGGGTTAATATTGTAAAACAGACTTTATTTGGAGTCTGTCTTGGAAAGAAGGTGTTGCTGCCAAGATGCCATACTGAAGTTGCAGAACTTCAAAAGATCCTGGTTTCTTGTAGTTCCATGCAGAGATTTTTAGAATTTTTGTGTCCAGCTCAATTAGGATTATGAAGATATTACTGATATATACTGATTCTACTGGGTAGAATGCCTTAGGAAAGTGAAAAGTGTGACCTTCTCCTGCAGACATTAGGTATACAAATAAAATGGATAGATATGGCGTAACCTGACCCTGTGGCACTTGTATGTATCTGTATAATTACAGCTGAAGAGCCTGTTAATTTGCAAGTTTAGGGATGTTTAGATTAAATGAGAGTGTTGTGGAATGACTGTGTAGGGTGCAGCAGCACAGAGTGGCCCTGCCAGGGGCTGTTCCCCCACGCTCCGAGGCGGAGGAGCCGTGAGTGGCACAGCCCCGGAGCCCCCGGCAGCCACACTGGGGGGTTCAGGATGGCAAATGAGGGCTTTTACCCCGAATGGAGGCTTTTTTTGATTCCTCTCAGCAAAGCTGGTCAGATCAGAGCTGAAGTCTTGGCAAGGAGTAAAAACCGGATTTTTTTTTTCCCCTCCCCTCTCCCTCTCTAATCAGCTCCGGGCACCGTGCCTCGTCTTGGCCCCTCGGAAAGGCTGGGAAACGCAAAATCATCTTTATAGCATTTAATATTAAATGGAGCTGGTAAACGCCGCGCTGTAAATAATTTGGGAAAAGTGAAGTTCGGAGGTTTGCATTCTGAGGCTGCTCTGGCCTGAATCGCCTTCCCTTCCTTTTCCTCCTCACATCCCCCTCCCCCACGTCGTGCTGTTAAAATGAAGGTTTGTGTTTATTTGTATTTATTTGCAGTTGGGGAAGAGGAGTGTTGATATATGGAGCCGGTGGCCAGGTTTCGCTGATGACATATGCGATATGAAAAAGAATTCCCATCTGCAAACACGGCTGCTGCTGTGCCAAAATCCCTCTTTTCGCCGCCAAAGGCAGTTTTCTAAGGCCGGAGCGGAGCACATCTTCCCCCTCGAATCCATCCCCGTCTTCTGCAGGGCACCTTAAATGTGCCTTAATTGAATAGTTCTCCCGCACCCTCCTTATAGCAGTTTAATAGATTAACTCATCTGTGCCAGCTTCAAATTTCAGATTAAAATTCCTTCATCCCGAAGGCAGCATTATCAGGTTGTTGGAGGCTGTTTTCAAACCTTGGTTTTGAATAGCAGCGGCTCTGCATTAATTTAACCACTAAGCTAATAAGTAGGTTTCGTTTTGTTATGCTAAGCTTTATTGCTTTTCTTTTGATCAGAATGGTGTTGTTGAGCAAAGCAGCAGACAAGGCATTCTTTGATGAGGGAATTAGCGCTCTATTCTTCCTCTATTATTCATAGCACAGTGGAATATGTAAGTACCTGAGGGTGTCAAAGGAGAGCAGGCTCTATTGCAAAGTGTTCGCCTTGTTTCTCTCAATAGCTGACTATGAGATGATAAACCGCTTAATACACTGCACTAATTGGATGAGAGCAAAAAGAGATGGGAATTAAGGCACGGCGAAAGGAGAAAGTGCTACCAGCCTTCATTCACTCTTTCACCACTTTAACAGCACCAAAGGAGGCACAAGCTTTCTATAAGCAGACTAGGGGTTTTGTGCGGAGATAAAATGAACCTGTTAGTGGATTCAGGTAATACACTAATTATTGCACAGTATAAATACCACTACTGGTTTTATAACACGGAGGTAAACTTCTTTTGAGAAGGTTATAGGATTGCTTGGCAGCAGTATAGATCCTAATAAGGGACCAGAGTAATAACCCCCTGGATTAACAAAATTGCTGCTTGCAGAAGTATGATTCGGGCTTTTACGAAGATTTCAGTAGAATGAATAAAAATGACTGAATGACATTTCTTAATGCCTAATGGCTTGATAATGATTCCCTTTTCTTTGAGGCAAAAATGTATATTTCAGGCTGCACCGTTAATAACGTCCAAGGAACAAGCCTTATTTTTCCCATAAATTTTTTTTGCGCGCCTATGGTGGGTTTTAGAACTCAAAAATACGGCTGGGGGCGGGCGGGGTACGGGGGTGTGGGATGTGAAATGCCGTGAGTGGAGGGGGGAGCTGCGGGGAAGGGTCGCGGGGGCTCCCACGCGCGGTGCTGGCGCCTCCCGGAGCCGGGGCCGCCCGCCGGGCCGGGCTCCTCTCGGGCCGCCCTCGGGCTCCTCTCCGGGCGCGGCCCGCCGCTGCGAGCGCTGCCGAGACTGGACCAAAGCACCCAAAAAATGAACCGCACACCCCGGCTCTCCGACGGCCCGTCCGGGGCCCGGGGCTTGCTCGGGGGGACCAGGAGTCATCGCGGCCGGGGAAGGAGCGCGGGGAGCGGCCGGGGCTGCCCGCATCTCGGCTCCGGGGAAGGGGCACATGGGACCGCTGCGCCCGAAAAAAAAAAAAGGAAAAAAAAAAAAAAAAAAGAGAAGAAAAAACAACAACAATATGAAAAAAAAAAAAAAGAGGAGTAAGAAAACCACCCGGGGAGTAATAAAGGAAGAGGGAAGAAAATAAGTTCACCTCTAGGAGAACGAAGGGGCAGGCGCGGAGAAACTTTTGTAACCCCAAAGGCGCGGGAGCGGCCAAGCGCTCCCCAAAATTCCAGATTTTCTCCCCCCCTCCCGCCCTTCGGCAGCGGCTGTCCCGTGCCCGCCCGGGCAGCGTGGGGCGGCTCCCCGCGGGTGGCACCGCTGCCACCAAGGAACGGCCCCGGCCCGCGGGGGGGACACGCCACGGTGCCCGCGGCACAGCGCGGACAGGCCCGGCCCTGGTGCCCCAGCGCCCCGCGATCCGCTCGCAAACGGGGCTGCGGCACCTCCCGCCCGGCCCCGGCACTCCCGGCCCCGGCCGAGCCACCCGCGCCCGCCCCGGCCCGGCCCGCGGGGGGACCCCGGCGCTGACACTGGCCCCTGGCCCCGCAAGGACAGCAGGGCTTTCTGCTTCTCTTTTGGTGTATTTTTTTTTTTTTTTTTTTTTTTTGTTAAACATATTTTTTTTTTGTTTATTTTCTGAACGTGGCACTTCTCCACCGGATAGTAAGGAAAAGTGTTAACAATAACGACATTACACGAAAAAGTACTGTACCATCGCCTCTTGAGGGTTTCAGAAACCTCTACAGTTAATAAGTTAAATAAAGAGTTTGTACATAAATATTTGTCTAGGAACCCTATTATATCTACAACACAGTAAGAATCTACAGAATGACAAACTTTTACAACACTACACTGAGTGCAATTGTTTTATAACTTTTCAAATATACAAAGCTCTGTTCTTTTTTTTTTATAACAATGGTATGTACAGAATTAATAATCACAGTTTAGTGACTTAAACAGTCCATATTCTAGCAGTGTATTTCGCTTTGGTTTGATATAAAAACCTTGGTTGGTGTAGTGATAAAGAATATAACAAGAAAAAGATATACCCTTTCCCCTAAGTGCACTGGTTATCTTACAGCATCAATTTTACTTTCAGTTTGCACTGTCAGCATCCTTGGTTAGCATATGCAGCTCGTTGCAACATGTAAAATAGTTCTCCAGCGCTTCTAACTGACCAACTTGACATCCTAGGATGCTATTTTAAGAAGATGTGGGTAGCTTTCCCCCCTCTCTTAGCTTCTCTATTGTTTTTTGTTTCACTTTCTTAATTACAATTCTATTTCTTTCTTTTTTTAATCTTGCCAGATAAACAGAAGGAAAAATATTTAGTGTACGAAACGCTAATATATAGTAACTTTTATTAGGGTTTTTTTTCTTTTTTTTTCTTTTTTTTTTTCTTTTTTTATTTTTTTCCCCCTTATGTTCATAGAGGAAATGGACAGGTCGTACATTTAGGAAATGTACCAGCCAAGGAGTTACTCATTCAGGAGGTTTTAAGTGTCGTTTCACTCGTGTGAGGGATGATGCGAGAGGCATTCACTTTCCCCAAGTTCCTAACTTGAGGACCTACTACAGTCTCAGCTGCTGGTCCTCTTTTCTTTAAAAATCACCATTATTTTTCCTCACGTTTGGTCTTGCTTCACGCTGTCTGAGGTGACCTTTATTGATTCGCGTATTTACTCTCCTCTTCTCCCCCTCTTTTTCTCTCTCCCCCCTAAAAAAACCCTATCCCGCACCCCGCGGCCGGCAGCCGTGCCTTAGCACACCTCTTTCCCCGTGCTGTTCCCGGGGAGGATGTTGAGCTGGGTGAGCTGGGCGGCGTGCTCCTTGGCCTTCAGCCGCAGGGCGGCGATGCTGGACGCCCGCCGGTCGGCGGCGGCACTGGCCGGGTCCCCCAGCCCCGCCGAGCCCACCGCGCCCTCGGCGGCCGGCGCCGGCTGCCGCAGCAGCGCCGCGGCGCTGGAGGCGCTGCCCAGGGGGGACATGGTGGAAAAGAGCCTGCAAGGGAAGCACACACGGCCGTCACCGCCGCGCCGGGAGCGCCGGGCCCGCTCGCCTCCTCCCCACCGAGCGCGGACGCGAGGGAACAGACACCCGCTGGAAACACCCGACGGCGGGCAGGCTAAAGGTTTTTTTGGGGAAAAAAAAAATATTTAAAAAGGGAGGAAAAATCGCTGAGCCTGGTCCTCCCCGACTGCCACAGTCAGGGCGGCAGTGGGCAGTGGCTGGGGATGCGCAGGGGAAGCCCCCGGTCCCGAGCAGGCAGCGCTCGCTCCCCCCGTTCCCCGAGCAGCGCCGCCGGGGCCGCCCGCACCTCCCGCGGGAGCTGTCCCGACGCGAACCTGTGGAAGCTGCTCAGCCCCACTCATGCCCGCGGCTAAAAATCCGTCCGTGACGGTCCCCCCGCGGCCGGAGCGGCTCAGGGCACCCGGGATGCCGCGGCTCCTGCTCATCCCGACTGGCCAAATAGCGGCAACCTCCGCCCCGAGCAAAGCAGAGGCCACGGGTGCACGAAGGGAAACCCACGCAAGGGTTTAACTCTGAGGGGGAGCGCGGCTTTCCGCGGGCCGCTCCCGCGGGGCCCTGCCCCGGCCCTGCCGCCCCCACGGGGAACCCACGGCCGCGCGGGGGGCGGGCGGGGGAGCCGCCCCCGCCCAATGAGCGGCCGCGGCGGAAGCACGTGACCCGCGCGGCGCCCAATGGGCGCCGGCTGCGAGGCGCTCCAAGTTCGAACGGCGGGGCGGCCGCGCGCGGCGGGTCCCGTGTGGGGCCGCGCTCAGCCCGGCGCCCCCGCCTCAGGACAGCGCGGTGCCGGTGCGCGAGGAGGGGCGGGCGGTACCTGCCGAAGGCGGGGCTGATGAAGGCGGGGTGGCGGAACACGGCCGCGCCCAGGAAGGTGCCGAGGCCGAGCGGGGTCCCGCCGGGGGGCAGCGCCGCGGAGCCGGGGGGCGGCGGCGGCAGGCTGGGGAAGGCGGCGGCCGCGGCGGCGGCGGCGGTCCAGGCGGAGTCTAGAGCTGGGTGATGAGGAGGGAAAGGACTAGCATCAAGGTATGGACTGAGGGGGTGAGTTGCTGACAGGGGACCAGGGAAAGGCAAACCTGGGGGGTGTGTCTGAGCCCCAGCCTTTTCCCTCTTCCGCCACTTAGCCCTACGGTTCTGGAACCATACCTGAAAGCCAAAAGAAAAACCGGTTTTAATACGCCTGCCCGCGCCCTCGGAGCGGCGAGCCCCGCAGGAGCCCCGCACCGGCCCGACGGCCACCGCTCCTCCGCCGCCCCCGAAGCGGGATCGCCCCAAGGGCCCACGTGTGTGCCGGTGCCGCGCCGAGCCCCGGGCCGGGCCGACCCACGCCGGGGGCCGAGCCGCGGCTCTCGGTGCCAGCCCCGGCCCTGCGGCGGGCCCCGGCTCCCGGAGGGGCGCAGCAGCTCCGCGCTCCGCACCCCGCACACCTGGGCGGCGGTGCGGGCAGAGAGCGGAGCGGGAGGCGGCTCCCGCTGCGCTGGAGCAGCGGCAGTATGAATTCCCAAGGGAACTACGCGGGAATTATTCCGCACTCACACCCACACCGCGACTCTTTTTTTTTTTTTTTCGTTAAAGGGCATATTTACAAATTATATGGTTTGGGGATCGTAGACTTTATTTTTTCCCCTTCAGATTTAAAGAGAGGGAAAAAATCGTAACTTCACTGATATCGCAAACGAAGAAATAATTTGTGAGGCGACCAAAGCAACAAATATAGATTTCAAGGCTGCCCTTTTAAAATCTATTTTATGAACGTTAGTTAGGATGCCATGGCACTGCCGTCCTTTCTTTCTTTTACCCCTCCCACAAAGCAAAAATCGTGAAATAAAACTGCTTAAAGCAGGAGAGAGGTAGAGGAAAATAAACCGTATTTCAAAGGAAAATAAAATATTCCGTTAATAACCAAATGTGGGGCCATCACACGCACCTACAGACAGAGACTTTGAGAGAGAGACGCTTGTAAATCTTTTGGGACAGGTGTGGGCAGAGTTTTTCCTGTAATGCTGGGCTTTGTAAACCCAGTATGAGACCCTTCTTTCCCGGAAGGCAGGAAGGCAGCAGCGCTGCGAGTCTCCCTGCAGTTGTTCAACGGGAATTGATCTCCACGCACGCCTCTCCGGGCACCCACGACGAAGAGGCATTGTGCTCGTGAGGAAGGCAACAGCCTGGCACGGAGGGAGCGTCTCTCCTCCCCGCTAAAACTCAATTAGCAAGCTGTCCTCACTACAATTCCCCCTTATTGAATTAATAAGTCTGAGTAGACCCAAAGGTAAACGAAGGGACTCTCATAATTCATATTCACTTAATTACATCTTCTGCCATGAATAGAGGAGAAAGAAAGGGGGTGTCTTTCTGTTAAAAAAGTTATTTAACTTTCCCACGACTTGTTCCCCTGAGCTGAAAATACTGATTTGCTGTCACATCTCTGTTTGACAATGGAGAAATGTGTCAACAGAAAGGAGGGGACAAATCTCATCATTAGCCCCTCTAATGCAAGAAGCTGTTGTGTATTAAATGAGCCATATGGAATTTATTATGCTTTATCAGCGCCCGATTTTAACTGTAAAGTGATTTGCTCAGCTTCAAACCCAGAGACATCTGTTTTCTGTTGGCAATCAGGGCATCCCAATGTTTATCGTCTCTTTGGTTATGAGACCCGGGTTGGGAAATGCACTCTGGTATGGGGCGGCAAACACCTTTAATAGCATTGCACTCACTCACTATTAGATCAATGCAGGCTTATTGCTATCAAAAATGGGAAATCAAATAGCATTAGCCAGCTCCTTGTGCAGGCGGAGAGGAAATCAAACAACATTTCGCCTTCAAATGGCCCTGTTTGTTCTAGCACTAAGTGGGCTTTTATGAAGCCCGATTGGAGATTTGATGGCAGCCAAATACCCGACTTGCGGCCGAGCGGGTTTCTAACAACCGAACCGGGAGCCCTGAGTTTAACCACGCGGGGATCCGCCAGCCGATGGCTCGGCCCTGGCGGGGCCAGGCCACCCTTCCCCGGGCGCCGCCGGTCCCGGTCCCGCCGCTGGCACTCACCTGCACTCGGGCTTCTGTCAGATCGAGCCTCATGGCCAGCTCCTCCCTGGGGGAGACACAGACGCCGCCGTCAGCCCGGGGCACCTCCAATCGCCCGCGCCCGAAATCCCGGTGCCCGAGGCTGGCGGGGCCGGGCCGCGGGCGGACAGCGCCTATTGCCGCCCTCGGCCCGGCTCCGGCCGCCGAGCCGGGCGCCTCTTGGGACTCACTCTAGGGTTTGGCATTCCCTCCCCGCCGCTCCCCAAACTCGGTCACTGCCAGCCGCAGCTGCCGTGTAGGGGACGGCAGCCGGGAAGCTCCACACGGAGGTTCACATTGCCACAATTAAGGTAAATCGGAAAACACTAAGGCACTGGAAAATGGCTCATCAGCTCCGTGTCCCAGAGAGGAGCATTCCCAGCATAACTGGGACCCTGCCGCGGCCGGAATCCCCCGCTCTCAGGGCGTGAAAAGCCCTGAATCAAAACCCAAAGCCGTAAAAAAGCACCAACGAAAAAACAGCGGTACGTCCATACCCAGCCCGGGCAGCCGCTCCCGGGGCCGGGCCAGGCGGCGCCCCGAGGTGAGCGCCGCGGGCGATGCGCGGCTCCAAGGTCCACGCAAAAAATAAAAATGTCCCCGTGAACACTCCTGTTCCAACGCTGCCCCGAACCCCAACCCCCGGGCAAAACAAACGAGAAACCGGGAGGGTCTTCGGCATCGAAAAGTGCGATTCTGGGGACTCGATCCCCCTCTAGCCTTAAGGCGGGAGTGGGGAGCTGCAATTTTCGGTCAGCGCCGAGGAGAGGGCTGGCGGCTCTGCCTCTCTCCCTGCCTGCGCTTCCCGCGGGGGAGCCGCTGGCCAGACCCGCCACCACCGAGCTCCCATTTTCAACGGGAAAATGTCCCCGACAGTGTGAACAGAGCCGGGCTGGGCCCCCCTGGGCTCCTTGGGGGCAACTCCGGGCACCAAGAGGCCCCGACGTGCCGGGCCGGTATTTTTAGGCAGTGGCGCTTTGATCTCTGCCGCTGCCGGGGCTTCCCCGGGCCGGGCTCCAGCCCACGAGCAGCGCGAAACCGATCCCGGAGCGCCGCGGCGAGAGGAGGGGTGGGCACGGTAAAAATAGCGCCCGGCGGCGGCCTTGAGGCGGGCCTGCCCGGGCTCTGCCGGCCCCGGGTCCCCCCTGATCCCGGCCCCGTTCCCCGTCTCCTCCAGCCCGGGGGTGCCCGAGGCAGGATTCACCGCCGGGGCCGGGGGTACAGCGCACTGCAGCCCGTCCCGTCCCCCCGGGGCTCGCTCGCTCCGCGCTCGGCCGGGGCCCCGGCGCCGGTACCTGGTGAAGACGTCGGGGTAGTGGGTTTTCTGGAAGGCCCTCTCCAGCTCCTCCAGCTGGTAGCTAGTGAAGGTGGTACGATAGCGGCGCTGCTTCCTCTTGAGCAGCCCCTCCTCGGAGTCGCTGCCGGCCGAGAGGCAGACGCTCTCCTCGCCGTCCTTGCCCTCGCCGTCCTCGGGGTGCAGCAGCAGCTCCTCCTTGGGGGACAGATCCCCGCCCTCCGCCCCGGGGGCCGCGGTGGCGCCCCGGCGGGCATCCTTCAGCAGCCCCCCGCCGTCCTCGCCCAGCAGCTCCTCCTCCTCGTCGTCCTCCAGCTCCTCTTCCTCCTCGTCCTCGTCCTCCTCCAGCATCTCTTCGTCCTCTTCCTCCTCTTCCTCCTCCGCGGCCGGCGCGGCTGGGCCCGGCCGTTCCTCGACGTGTGCGGCGGGGCTGCCCAGCTCGTCCCGGGCGGGCGGCGGCGCCACGAAGGGCGCGTTTTCACGGTAGCTTTTGCTGCGGCTGATGCTGACCTGGGGCGCCTGGCTGATCTTCAGCGTGTCCCACGGGGCGGCAGCGGGCACGGGGCCCGCGCCCCCCTCCGGTCGCCCCTCCGTCCGGTCCCCCCGCGGCCCCGCCGCCCGCGGCGGCAGCAGCCGGCCCCCGCCCGGCCCGTAAAGCCGGCGCAGTTTGGGGGGAAGGTGCAGCTCGGCCGGCTCGAAGGGGGGACTGGCCTTAGGGGACCCTGAGCCATGAAAGTGGCGTAGACGGCCGCAGCAGTCGGACGGAGCGGGCAGGCGTGGCGGGGAGAAGGGTGCGGAGGAAAGAAAGAAAGAAAGGAAGAGAGAAGGAAAGACACGGTCAGTAGGATCTGCGCGAATAGAGCTCAGGGCAAGAGTCCAGTCCCTCAGCCATCCTTCGTGCACCATTTTCCACCTCCTACCCCGTCCCTCAGGCCGGGCCCGGCCCGCACCGCTGCTCCCAGCCTGGGAAGAAATTCCTCCCGGCCGCTGAGCCCCGAACAGGCTGCGGGGGCTCTGGCAGCCCCGGGCCTGCGCGGGCACATTTTCGACAGCGGTCAGTGCCGGACCACATCCCACATGGCGGGGCAGCGCTGGTCCCGCTGCGCCCGCCCGGCGGCCCAGGAGTCCTCCGCTGGCTTTTTTTTTGTTTTGTTCCCCCCTCCTATAATTTCCCCCCCCCCGTCCCCAAGTGTAGTTTTGGTTTTGTAGGAAAGAATCCCGCCCGGCAGTGTACGCCGGGAAAAGCGGGAGCAAGGCCGCCCATAGGAGCTGCCCATCCGGGCTCCCCGCGGCTCCGGAGGGGGCTGCTCCCAACTTGGGCCGGGGGCGGCGGCTGCCGGCGGCCCGTTATCACTGCCCCGGCTGCTGCCGGGCGCGGCCCCGGCTCGCTGGCCGAAACCCGTTACAGGTTTTAATGCGAACGGGCCAGGCTTTTCCCCCACACGGATCGCATCTCGCACCGATTTATTTCGGCTTTTAAAATTACACCTATATCGAAAGCAAGAGCACCCTAAAGCGCCGGTACGCGACCCCCAGGGAAAGAATTGTGACGAATTCCGGGCACGGCTCTGGCCGCGCTTCCTGGCAGCAAAGCAGCCGCTAACGAGCACGGTAACGGGATAACAGCGACCGCAGCTCCGAGGCGGCGCCCGGCCGTGCGGTGCGGGCGGGGAGCGGGGCCGGAGCAGAGCCGCAGGCTGTGCGGGGAATGGGGGACACACAGCCGGCCCTGCCCGATCCGGGGAAAAGGGACGGGACGAGCGGGATGGGACGGCGGGGCTTACCTTGCGCGGCCTTGTCAGTGTCAGGACGGGCGGCGATGGCGGGCAGGGCGGGCGCGGTACCGAGCAGCCGCACCTTGCAGGGGCTCCGCCGGCCCAGGATGCTGTCGATGCAGTAGGAGGACAGCAAAGTTGGCGATTTACTTTTGCACTCGGGGCGCTCGGCACAGCTCTCCTCCGGGTAGGGGCCGCTCATGGCGGCGGCAGCGGGGCCGAGCCGTGGGGCCGGGGCGGGAGCGGCGGCGCGGACGCCCCCGCGGCGCTGCCCGGTGCCGCCGGGACGCCCGTCACGGGGGGAGTGAGCGGCGGCCGCGGCGCTCTTGAGTCCCCTCGGCTCCACGTGCGGGCAGCCGCCCCCTGATTGGCTCCCGCCGGAGGCCGGGCGGCCGCCGACAGACGGCGCCCGGCAAAGCCCGGCTCGGACCGCCCCGGATCGGCGCCCGCCCCGAGTCGCCGCGCTGCCCCCGGCCCCGCCCCGCCCCTCCCGCCGCGCTCCGCCCCCGCTCCGTGGGGGCGGCAGCCGGCGGGGACCCGCTCGGGGGAGCCGTCGGGGGCGTCCGGGATGGGCGGCGGCGGAGTTCCCGCGGCACGCCTTCCTCCGTCCCCACCCCCCCGCCCCGACGGCGGCTCGCTCCCCGCCCGACCCCTCCTTAGCCCCCGGCAATTCCCGGGCGGGATGGCGTGGGCGGCGCCGGGCGATCCGCGCCGCGTTTTCCCGCGGGCAGCTCCGTCTGGGCGCGGTGCTGCGCGGGGCCGCGCGCTCGCCCTGTTTGAAACGCCGCGTCCGCGCCCGGCGCTCTCCGCGGCAGCGGCCGGGACCGACCGGCGGAGTGCGGGAGCTGGGAAGAGTTTCCCCCCGGCAGGGCAGGGCAGGGCAGGGCAGAGCAGGGCAGGGCAGGGCAGAGCAGGGCGCGCAGCCCGGTGCGGTGCTGTCCGGCAGCCCCCTGCCTGCCCTGACAGCCTCCGCCTTTCTCCGCACAAACATCTCCCCTCCGCCGGCGCTTTCCACGCCGCTTCGGGACCGGAAAACCTCTTTTTATGCTCCCTCCTTTCGCTTCCCTGTTGGGCGGTCACAAGTTCAGGCTCCCTGTCCGGTCAGTTTGGGCTCAGTTTTGATGGGCACGGTACAGCTCTGCCCGTCCCCGCTCATGTGTGCGCTCCTACTCTCGGACTCCCGCAAACACAAACACGTCGGAGAAACAGCTCCCGGTCACCACAAATAACCCGTCCTCTCGTTCGGGTGATGCCCAGCCCCGAGCACCGAAGTGGAGACAGCTCAATTTTCCCTGTTCATGCTACAACTGCCGTGCGGAACTGACTTCTCCTAATTAACCAGAGATAATTAAGAGAAAAAATAAGAGAGTGCGTGCTTGTGTCCGTGCTGGCGTGGGCTCAACGCCGCTCTGGCTGTGCCCACGCCCGAGGGCGCACACGCACACACTTCCAAGCCCTAAAGGTGCGTGCGCAGGGGACAAATGTTAAACCCAGAGTCGTCCCCTCCCTGGGAGCGGGGCCCCTCGGGGCTCCTACCCCTCATTCACCCCTCTTCGTTTCCCCCCGATCCGCAGGCCGGGCGATGCCAGCGGGAAGCGCCCCGACGTGCGCGGCCGGCGGGCCCCGCGATCCGTGCCCTGGGCCGGGTACGCGAAGCTGCCCCGTTTGCCTTCAGTGCTCAGCTCTAGGGAGCTTTTGCCATCCCCGGCAGGAGTGGCAATTAGTTCATTAACTCAGTAACTAAAAAAGATCCACCCCAAATCCCACACCAGTCAACCAACAAAAAAAAAGACAGGAATACCCAGGGGTGCCCTTGGCGAGGCTCGGCGAGCAGAGGGGCTGCCGCCTCTTGCTCTCGCCCTGGCCGTGCCGGGCGGTTCCACCGCGACTTTTCCACCGGGCTTCCCTGCCGGGGCTTGCCCGGGAGAAGCTGCGCGGAGCCGCGGGTAGTACCGGGCCGGGAGCGGCGTTCCGGCAGCCGGGGAGCCCGGCCCGCATCTGCCTTCCCTCCTCTGCCTTGCCGGGCTCCGGCCAAGCCGCTGCGGGCGAGCCGAGACACTACGAGCGGCGGAGCGGGGACGGGCAGAGCTGCCTGCCCGAGGGGGGGAACCGGACCCGCCGCGGCACAGGCGACAGCCGGAGGGCACGGGGGACCTTCGGTGCGGCATCTGCGAGGGCTTCAGCAGCGCCGAGACCCTCCGGTGGCTGCCGGCGGTGCGAGCCGGGGCTGCGGCGGGAGGGAGCTCCAGGCTGTCGGGGACGGGCGGAGCGCAGCCAGCCGTGCTGCGGCCTTCCAGCCGTCTGCAGCTTGTTTTCACTCGGTCCCCGCCCCGGTCCCTGTCTCCCCGTGCCCGAGCCTGCTCGGGGGGCCTCCCCTTCCCCACTTCCCGGCGCCCCGGCGGGCCCTGCCGGAGGAAACGCGGCCCCGGCCAGCCCAGGGCGTGGGGCGGGCCCGCAGTACTCCCGTTCGCAGGCAAAAATGCTCTGCGATGCGAGCTCTCCTCTGCCAATTCACTTTGTTGCTTTATTTATTTTTTAAACAAACTTTTAGTCATTTATGGTCTCTCCCTCGCCTTCTTTTCTTCCCTTCTCCCTGCAACCTGCTAATTTAACACTGGAGCGCGTTATGGCAGTATTACAGGGAGAGAACGAGAGAGAGAAAACAACAATACTGCAATGATCCAAATGATACAGTAGAATTATAGCAATTATAGTTCTGCTCGGAGAAGAAAACCTTGCTGAGCTCAGCCAAACAAACTGATACCTTGTACGGATAACAAGCCCGGGGACTGACAGCCGGTGCTGAGAGAGGCAGGAGGGCACAAACAGAAATATTTGCCTTATTTCACTCCAGCCAGCCTACATTAACACCCTCGGCTGCCGCTGCCAGAACAATATCCGCTCCGGCTCCTCGCACCCGGAGTCTCCGCGATGAGTTTCTCCCCAGGGAGCGGCCTCGCACCCACCCGCGCCCGGCTCCGCTCGGGCTCTGCCGGGAAGGAGCAGCGGGAGCGCTGCCGCTGCCAGGACCGGCCCTCTGCGCAAGCCCCCCGTTCCCAGGCGTGCACTGCCCGGGACCCTCCGGCCGGCCCGGGGTGTCCCCCTCGCCGTCTGCCCTCCGAGCGGGCGGCCCCGGCGGGGGCGGTGCCGGCCCCGCTTGGCCCGGGAGCGCGGGGCAGGTGCGCGGCTCTCCGCGCTGCTCCGCCTGCCGCGCAGCGGGGCCGGGACACGGCGGCACCCCGCCCGACGGCTGCGGCACCAGCGCACACCGTTCTGCCGGACCTGCCCAGGCCGCCCGGGAACGGCGTTTGCAGCGGGCTTTGGGCTTGTCACCGTTTCTCCCTGTTCATCTTTCTTTCGCGTTACAGAGAGCCCCGTCGTTGGGAGCGCTCCCCCCCGAAACCTTCCTTGCGAGGGGATGTGGCTACAAAATGGCAGTGCGCCGTCAGGCTTGGGGAGAGGTGTTTGATCTTAGGGCGGAGACAGGGCGAAGCTCTGTTACAGGCGTTGGGGTTGGAAATGTGCAGGGTCGGTTCAAGACCAGGTGAGAAACTGTGTTCACCTCGCTGGGAATAGCGTCTGTCTCGGCTGGGGAGGATTTGCCCTCGCTGCGGCGGCCACCGGCGACACAAGGCTGTGACCCATGGACCGAGCGCACGGCAGCTTTTGTTCCGTGAGCAGTCGGTACCCATCCCGTCCCCGGCGCATCCCGCAACCCTCGGTACCGGCTGCTGAAGTCGGGAACCCTCCGCTGGGTTCCCGCTCCCTGCCAGCCCTGCGCATGGGTGGCGCCGCAGCCGCAGCCCATCCCCAGGCTTTTACACAAGCTGGTTGTTGTTTATTTTTTACTGTCTTTGCAATGGAGAAGAAAACGATAACAACTACTGAAAATCCTAATTTATCGCTATCTACTATAGATATCACAATTCGATTTTTCAGTGTCTATGCCGAAGAAAAAGGCTTGTGTAGAAGCTTTCTGTAGGGAGGTACAGAAACTGTATTTCCTCTGCCTGCCATCCCAGCTTTTTGCTGGAGTTTCCTCCCCGTTCCTCGACGTGCTTGGCGCCCCGGCCCCGTGCTCCCCCTGGCTCTGTGCT